>NW_027196570.1:0-85964 GCF_038502225.1 Cherax quadricarinatus | reverse complement strand
CCCCACCTCTGGCTTCATGAATGACTCCATACTTGCTAAAAACTTCCATTATACCAAACTTAGTTGCCTCAAAGGGTACATTCCTCACTCGTACCCACGTATAGTAAGTAGACACGTCATGCAAGCACACATCCATCGTCGAGTTGAGGCACATTCGGCGTTCCTGGTACTCCTCCACCACACTGCTGTAGTAGCTAGTCCTCAGGAACTTCACAAATACTCGTTTCACCCCATTAAGGGCCACACCATACAGTTCCTCGTTAGGGATACCATATAAATCCCTAATAATTGCAGGAAGAACGACGTTCATCGTAGCAGGGCTCAGAGAACCCCTCAACAGCTCAATGCAGACTGTGTTAATCCTCCTGCCGGTGTACTCCGCCATGTCTGAACAGGGAAAACTGCGCAGAAACCAGGATTAGTGGGAGCTACTGCGCAGTGCGTCCGCACGGCCCAACAGCGATGCGGACAATGCCCCACTGAATTACTAGTAAAATTTCCTCTTCAAAACCCTCTTCACTGCTCACTTTTCCCTTAACTTCACAAACCCCTTACAGTTAACCCCTCATTACACACTCCCCTTCCCATCTCACTTCACAGTCTGGCTTCAACAATTAACTTCTAACTCCTTTCCATTCTGGTAGACCAGAAAGGTTTAATCAATGGTTTTATCCTCCCAAATCCCCCTCAATTCCATTTATCGGGGGTTTACCTGGAGTTTACCTGGAGAGAGTTTCGGGGGTCAACGCCCCCGCGGCCCGGTCTGTGACCAGGCCTCCTGGTGGATCAGCCCCTGATCAACCAGGCTGTTGCTGCTGGCGGCACGCAAACCAACGTACGAGCCACAGCCCGGCTGATCAGGAACTGACTTTAGGTGCTTGTCCAGTGCCAGCTTGAAGACTGCCAGGGGTCTGTTGTTAATCCCCCTTATGTGTGCTGGGAGGCAGTTGAACAGTCTCGGGCCCCTGACACTTATTGTATGGTCTCTTAACGTGCTAGTGACACCCCTGCATTTCATTGGGGGGATGGTGCATCGTCTGCCAAGTCTTTTGCTTTCGTAGTGAGTGATTTTCGTGTGCAAGTTCGGTACTAGTCCCTCTAGGATTTTCCAGGTGTATATAATCATGTATCTCTCCCTCCTGCGTTCCAGGGAATACAGGTTTAGAAACCTCAAGCGCTCCCAGTAATTGAGGTGTTTTATCTCCGTTATGCGCGCCGTGAAAGTTCTCTGTACATTTTCTAGGTCGGCAATTTCACCTGCCATGAAAGGTGCTGTTAGAGTGCAGCAATATTCCAGCCTAGATAGAACAAGTGACCTGAAGAGTGTCATCATGGGCTTGGCCTCCCTAGTTTTGAAGGTTCTCATTATCCATCCTGTCATTTTTCTAGCAGATGCGATTGATACAATGTTATGGTCCTTGAAGGTGAGATCCTCCGACATAATCACTCCCAGGTCTTTGACGTTGGTGTTTCGCTCTATTTTGTGGCCAGAATTTGTTTTGTACTCTGATGAAGATTTAATTTCCTCATGTTTACCATATCTGAGTAATTGAAATTTCTCATCGTTGAACTTCATATTGTTTTCCGCAGCCCACTGAAAGATTTGGTTGATGTCCGCCTGGAGCCTTGCAGTGTCTGCAATGGAAGACACTGTCATGCAGATTCGGGTGTCATCTGCAAAGGAAGACACGGTGCTGTGGCTGACATCCTTGTCTATGTCGGATATGAGGATGAGGAACAAGATGGGAGCTAGTACTGTGCCTTGTGGAACAGAGCTTTTCACCGTAGCTGCCTCGGACTTTACTCTGTTGACGACTACTCTCTGTGTTCTGTTAGTGAGGAAATTATAGATCCATCGACCGACTTTTCCTGTTATTCCTTTAGCACGCATTTTGTGCGCTATTACGCCATGGTCACACTTGTCGAAGGCTTTTGCAAAGTCTGTATATATTACATCTGCATTCTTTTTGTCTTCTAGTGCATTTAGGACCTTGTCGTAGTGATCCAATAGTTGAGACAGACAGGAGCGACCTGTTCTAAACCCATGTTGCCCTGGGTTGTGTAACTGATGGGTTTCTAGATGGGTGGTGATCTTGCTTCTTAGGACCCTTTCAAAGATTTTTATGATATGGGATGTTAGTGCTATTGGTTGTGTGGTGTTGTTGTCTCCTGACCTGTTCTGCTGACTCGGCCATTTTTAAAACACTGAGGGGAGTAACGCCACCTACAACCTGACTTTCCTTGAGTTTATAGATATATTTGGCGTTTTCTGCTATGATTCTCTCACTGTACACTGGTCAGCTGAATATAGGTCAGCTACTAAAACATTATCCTTGACTGTTTAACTATTCACTTCTTTCTCACGACTAGCACTGAGGGATATCCGACCTATAACCTTGGAGTTTTGTACTGTTGATTTGACGATGTCTCCTGTGTTTCCCTCTCGTTAGCACTGGTACAGGTGATATGATGGTGGTACAGATATGATGCTACTGTCAACAGATGAACGTCAGTAAAGATGAGAATTTCACTTCGCTATTTGTACGTCTGGCAGGAGCGGCTGTTTGGATGCCGGTCAGCCATGTTTAAATGCTCAATTCTTTCCCTCGTTTGGCACTGAATAAAAAAGTCCTACAGACCTGTCATTTCCTTGGAGATTTAGTTGATCAGGTTTTCTGCCATGTTGTCTTCCCGTTAAACACTAGTGCAGTTGATATGGAGGTCAGTTATTTCGTCTCATGTCTGGTTCATGTCTGGCAGCAGGTCTGGTACTTGAATGCCGGTCCCTCTTTTGTCATATTTAGTCCATTTCGTTGTCGTCATGGTCAGTTTTTATGTCACTATAGGTTCCTTGCATGTTGTTGCAGCAGTACTTGCAAATTTGGCCATCACTGGAGTTCGGATAGGCCCAGGGGACGGCAAGATATACGAGCAGCCTTGTTGCTGCTTGCTGCGGCTGCGGCTAAAAGTAAGTAGTGCCTCACCCAGTGTACAGTGGCATAGTGTAGTGCCTCACGCAGTGTACAGTGGCATAGTGTAGTGCCTCACCCAGTGTACAGTGGCATAGTGTAGTGCCTCACCCAGTGTACAGTGGCATAGTGTAGTGCCTCACCCAGTGTACAGTGGCATAGTGTAGTGCCTCACCCAGTGTACAGTGACAAAGTGTGAGGGAACTTTCTCCAGCCTAAAACAGCAACTTATGACACAATAAACAGTGCTATCACATTGCTGGGATACTCAACAAGGTACGAGTT
The DNA here is from genome assembly GCF_038502225.1 of Cherax quadricarinatus. NCBI lineage: Eukaryota > Metazoa > Arthropoda > Malacostraca > Decapoda > Parastacidae > Cherax > Cherax quadricarinatus. The sequence continues at coordinate 82,710 of NW_027196570.1, read as the reverse complement.
ATTAATTTTTAAACACAATTGTTGACAATATTATCAGTAATCACTCTAGGAAAATACTGTCTTGGTCTTACATGACTCGTTTACTTACAAGTTTCTACCTTCATAACTACCATAGTGTTCCTTTCTGAGTGTATTAAATAGTGTGGGAAAGTAACATTAAGTCAACATAGTGTTAAGGAGTAGGTGTGTGTACGTCTTTAACCTGATATTTACCGCATCAAACAAGCTTGGCTATTTTATAAGAGTTTGGCATTAAAAATGTCCTTAACACTGACCGTTTTCTATACAATACTGAGGTGTCTGTAAATGGATATATAGACACGCACCAACTCTTGTGTAAGTAAGTAAGTAAGTAAGTTTATTCAGGTATACACAAATACAGTTACATAGAATTATCATACATAGCAGCATATGTGTAGAGAACCTGGGATAACCCAAAAAAGTCAGACAGAGTGACTTATTTCCATTGGGGTCCTTTTACCTTATTATTATAATATAAAGGTTATAATATTTTCTTATTATTCTACAATGAAGATAACATCTTATTATCATACTAAAAAGACTATCTACTACACCAAGGTCATTAAGACTATCTACAATACGAGGGTCATTACTAGGAATTTGGTAAAATTTACAGGTATGTTAGCTAAAAAATAGAAAATCATTCCCCTCCCTTTCTGTTTACCTGGAGTTTACCCGGAGAGAGTTCCGGGGGTCAACGCCCCCGCGGCCCGGTCTGTGACCAGGCCTCCTGGTGGATCAGAGCCTGATCAACCAGGCTGTTGCTGCTGGCTGCACGCAAACCAACGTACGAGCCACAGCCCGGCTGATAAGATAAGATAAGATAAGATTTCGTTCGGATTTTTAACCCCGGGGGGTTAGCCACCCAGGATAACCCAAGAAAGTCAGTGCGTCATCGAGGACTGTCTAACTTATTTCCATTGGGGTCCTTAATCTTGTCCCCCAGGATGCGACCCACACCAGTCGACTAACACCCAGGTACCTATTTGCTGCTAGGTGAACAGGACAACAGGTGTAAGGAAACGTGTCGAAATGTTTCCACCCGCCGGGAATCGAACCCGGGCCCTCCGTGTGTGAAGCGGGAGCTTTAGCCACCAGGCCACCGGGCCACCGAATATCAGGAACTGACTTTAGGTGCTTGTCCAGTGCCAGCTTGAAGACTGCCAGGGGTCTGTTGGTAATCCCCCTTATGTGTGCTGGGAGGCAGTTGAACAGTCTCGGGCCCCTGACACTTATTGTATGGTCTCTTAACGTGCTAGTGACACCCCTGCTTTTCATTGGGGGGATGTTGCATCGTCTGCCAAGTCTTTTGCTTTCGTAGTGAGTGATTTTCGTGTGCAAGTTCGGTACTAGTCCCTCTAGGATTTTCCAGGTGTATATAATCATGTATCTCTCCCTCCTGCGTTCCAGGGAATACAGGTTTAGGAACCTCAAGCGCTCCCAGTAATTGAGGTGTTTTATCTCCGTTATGCGCGCCGTGAAAGTTCTCTGTACATTTTCTAGGTCGGCAATTTCACCTGCCTTGAAAGGTGCTGTTAGTGTGCAGCAATATTCCAGCCTAGATAGAACAAGTGACCTGAAGAGTGTCATCATGGGCTTGGCCTCCCTAGTTTTGAAGGTTCTCATTATCCATCCTGTCATTTTTCTAGCAGATGCGATTGATACAATGTTATGGTCCTTGAAGGCGAGATCCTCCGACATGATCACTCCCAGGTCTTTGACGTTGGTGTTTTGCTCTATTTTGTGGCCAGAATTTGTTTTGTACTCTGATGAAGATTTAATTTCCTCATGTTTACCATATCTGAGTAATTGAAATTTCTCATCGTTGAACTTCATATTGTTTTCTGCAGCCCACTGAAAGATTTGGTTGATGTCCGCCTGGAGCCTTGCAGTGTCTGCAATGGAAGACACTGTCATGCAGATTCGGGTGTCATCTGCAAAGGAAGACACGGTGCTGTGGCTGACATCCTTGTCTATGTCGGATATGAGGATGAGGAACAAGATGGGAGCTAGTACTGTGCCTTGTGGAACAGAGCTTTTCACCGTAGCTGCCTCGGACTTTACTCTGTTGACGACTACTCTCTGTGTTCTGTTAGTGAGGAAATTATAGATCCATCGACCGACTTTTCCTGTTATTCCTTTAGCACGCATTTTGTGCGCTATTACGCCATGGTCACACTTGTCGAAGGCTTTTGCAAAGTCTGTATATATTACATCTGCATTCTTTTTGTCTTCTAGTGCATTTAGGACCTTGTCGTAGTGATCCAATAGTTGAGACAGACAGGAGCGACCTGTTCTAAACCCATGTTGCCCTGGGTTGTGTAACTGATGGGTTTCTAGATGGGTGGTGATCTTGCTTCTTAGGACCCTTTCAAAGATTTTTATGATATGGGATGTTAGTGCTATTGGTTGTGTGGTGTTGTTGTCTCCTGACCTGTTCTGCTGACTCGGCCATTTTTAAAACACTGAGGGGAGTAACGCCACCTACAACCTGACTTTCCTTGAGTTTATAGATATATTTGGCGTTTTCTGCTATGATTCTCTCACTGTACACTGGTCAGCTGAATATAGGTCAGCTACTAAAACATTATCCTTGACTGTTTAACTATTCACTTCTTTCTCACGACTAGCACTGAGGGATATCCGACCTATAACCTTGGAGTTTTGTACTGTTGATTTGACGATGTCTCCTGTGTTTCCCTCTCGTTAGCACTGGTACAGGTGATATGATGGTGGTACAGATATGATGCTACTGTCAACAGATGAACGTCAGTAAAGATGAGAATTTCACTTCGCTATTTGTACGTCTGGCAGGAGCGGCTGTTTGGATGCCGGTCAGCCATGTTTAAATGCTCAATTCTTTCCCTCGTTTGGCACTGAATAAAAAAGTCCTACAGACCTGTCATTTCCTTGGAGATTTAGTTGATCAGGTTTTCTGCCATGTTGTCTTCCCGTTAAACACTAGTGCAGTTGATATGGAGGTCAGTTATTTCGTCTCATGTCTGGTTCATGTCTGGCAGCAGGTCTGGTACTTGAATGCCGGTCCCTCTTTTGTCATATTTAGTCCATTTCGTTGTCGTCATGGTCAGTTTTTATGTCACTATAGGTTCCTTGCATGTTGTTGCAGCAGTACTTGCAAATTTGGCCATCACTGGAGTTCGGATAGGCCCAGGGGACGGCAAGATATACGAGCAGCCTTGTTGCTGCTTGCTGCGGCTGCGGCTAAAAGTAAGTAGTGCCTCACCCAGTGTACAGTGGCATAGTGTAGTGCCTCACGCAGTGTACAGTGGCATAGTGTAGTGCCTCACCCAGTGTACAGTGGCATAGTGTAGTGCCTCACCCAGTGTACAGTGGCATAGTGTAGTGCCTCACCCAGTGTACAGTGGCATAGTGTAGTGCCTCACCCAGTGTACAGTGACAAAGTGTGAGGGAACTTTCTCCAGCCTAAAACAGCAACTTATGACACAATAAACAGTGCTATCACATTGCTGGGATACTCAACAAGGTACGAGTTATTAATTTTTAAACACAATTGTTGACAATATTATCAGTAATCACTCTAGGAAAATACTGTCTTGGTCTTACATGACTCGTTTACTTACAAGTTTCTACCTTCATAACTACCATAGTGTTCCTTTCTGAGTGTATTAAATAGTGTGGGAAAGTAACATTAAGTCAACATAGTGTTAAGGAGTAGGTGTGTGTACGTCTTTAACCTGATATTTACCGCATCAAACAAGCTTGGCTATTTTATAAGAGTTTGGCATTAAAAATGTCCTTAACACTGACCGTTTTCTATACAATACTGAGGTGTCTGTAAATGGATATATAGACACGCACCAACTCTTGTGTAAGTAAGTAAGTAAGTAAGTTTATTCAGGTATACACAAATACAGTTACATAGAATTATCATACATAGCAGCATATGTGTAGAGAACCTGGGATAACCCAAAAAAGTCAGACAGAGTGACTTATTTCCATTGGGGTCCTTTTACCTTATTATTATAATATAAAGGTTATAATATTTTCTTATTATTCTACAATGAAGATAACATCTTATTATCATACTAAAAAGACTATCTACTACACCAAGGTCATTAAGACTATCTACAATACGAGGGTCATTACTAGGAATTTGGTAAAATTTACAGGTATGTTAGCTAAAAAATAGAAAATCATTCCCCTCCCTTTCTGTTTACCTGGAGTTTACCCGGAGAGAGTTCCGGGGGTCAACGCCCCCGCGGCCCGGTCTGTGACCAGGCCTCCTGGTGGATCAGAGCCTGATCAACCAGGCTGTTGCTGCTGGCTGCACGCAAACCAACGTACGAGCCACAGCCCGGCTGATAAGATAAGATAAGATAAGATTTCGTTCGGATTTTTAACCCCGGGGGGTTAGCCACCCAGGATAACCCAAGAAAGTCAGTGCGTCATCGAGGACTGTCTAACTTATTTCCATTGGGGTCCTTAATCTTGTCCCCCAGGATGCGACCCACACCAGTCGACTAACACCCAGGTACCTATTTGCTGCTAGGTGAACAGGACAACAGGTGTAAGGAAACGTGTCGAAATGTTTCCACCCGCCGGGAATCGAACCCGGGCCCTCCGTGTGTGAAGCGGGAGCTTTAGCCACCAGGCCACCGGGCCACCGAATATCAGGAACTGACTTTAGGTGCTTGTCCAGTGCCAGCTTGAAGACTGCCAGGGGTCTGTTGGTAATCCCCCTTATGTGTGCTGGGAGGCAGTTGAACAGTCTCGGGCCCCTGACACTTATTGTATGGTCTCTTAACGTGCTAGTGACACCCCTGCTTTTCATTGGGGGGATGTTGCATCGTCTGCCAAGTCTTTTGCTTTCGTAGTGAGTGATTTTCGTGTGCAAGTTCGGTACTAGTCCCTCTAGGATTTTCCAGGTGTATATAATCATGTATCTCTCCCTCCTGCGTTCCAGGGAATACAGGTTTAGGAACCTCAAGCGCTCCCAGTAATTGAGGTGTTTTATCTCCGTTATGCGCGCCGTGAAAGTTCTCTGTACATTTTCTAGGTCGGCAATTTCACCTGCCTTGAAAGGTGCTGTTAGTGTGCAGCAATATTCCAGCCTAGATAGAACAAGTGACCTGAAGAGTGTCATCATGGGCTTGGCCTCCCTAGTTTTGAAGGTTCTCATTATCCATCCTGTCATTTTTCTAGCAGATGCGATTGATACAATGTTATGGTCCTTGAAGGCGAGATCCTCCGACATGATCACTCCCAGGTCTTTGACGTTGGTGTTTTGCTCTATTTTGTGGCCAGAATTTGTTTTGTACTCTGATGAAGATTTAATTTCCTCATGTTTACCATATCTGAGTAATTGAAATTTCTCATCGTTGAACTTCATATTGTTTTCTGCAGCCCACTGAAAGATTTGGTTGATGTCCGCCTGGAGCCTTGCAGTGTCTGCAATGGAAGACACTGTCATGCAGATTCGGGTGTCATCTGCAAAGGAAGACACGGTGCAGTGGCTGACATCCTTGTCTATGTCGGATATGAGGATGAGGAACAAGATGGGAGCGAGTACTGTGCCTTGTGGAACAGAGCTTTTCACCGTAGCTGCCTCGGACTTTACTCTGTTGACGACTACTCTCTGTGTTCTGTTAGTGAGGAAATTATAGATCCATCGACCGACTTTTCCTGTTATTCCTTTAGCACGCATTTTGTGCCCTATTACGCCATGGTCACACTTGTCGAAGGCTTTTGCAAAGTCTGTATATATTACATCTGCATTCTTTTTGTCTTCTAGTGCATTTAGGACCTTGTCGTAGTGGTCCAATAGTTGAGACAGACAGGAGCGACCTTTTCTAAACCCATGTTGCCCTGGGTTGTGTAACTGATTGGTTTCTAGATGGGTGGTGATCTTGCTTCTTAGGACCCTTTCAAAGATTTTTATGATATGGGATGTTAGTGCTATTGGTCTGTAGTTCTTTGCTGTTGCTTTACTGCCCCCTTTGTGGAGTGGGGCTATGTCTGTTGTTTTTAGTAACTGTGGGACGACCCCCGTGTCCATGCTCCCTCTCCATAGGATGGAAAATGCTCGTGATAGGGGCTTCTTGCAGTTCTTTATGAACACAGAGTTCCATGAGTCTGGCCCTGGTGCAGAGTGCATGGGCATGTCATTTATCGTCTGTTAGAAGTCATTTGGCGTCAGGATAACATCGGATAGGCTTGTGTTAATCAAATTTTGTGGCTCTCTCATAAAAAATTCATTTTGATCTTCGACTCTCAGTCTGGTTAGCGGCTTGCTAAAAACTGAGTCATATTGGGACTTGAGTAGCTCACTCATTTCCTTACTGGCTTCTGTGTAAGACCCATCTTGTTTAAGTAGGGGCCCAATACTGGACGTTGTTCTCGATTTTGATTTGGCATAGGAGAAGAAATACTTTGGGTTTCTTTCGATTTCATTTATGGCTTTTAGTTCTTCCCGCGATTCCTGACTCCTAAAGGATAAGAATATGCCTTGTGCATACATCGAGTGCCACCGAGTTAATCTGTTCTAGGCATAAGTTGGGGTCTGTGTTGCTTAGTATATCTTACCAGCTTATATCGGTTAGGACTTGGTTTACTTGGTCCCACTTTATGTTTTTGTTATTGAAGTTGAATTTGGTGAATGCTCCCTCGTGACTAATCTCATTTTGTCGGTCTGGGGCTCCGCGCATACATGTCTGAACCTCAATTATGTTGTGATCTGAGTATATTGTTTTTGATATGGTGACATTTCTTATCAGATCATCATTGTTAGTGAAGATGAGGTCTAGTGTATTCTCAAGTCTAGTAGGCTCTATTATTTGCTGGTTTAAATTGAATTTTGTGCAGAGATTTAAAAGCTCGCGTGAGTGTGAGTTTTCATCAGAGCTGCCTCCTGGTGTTATTACTTTAACAATATTATTTGCTATATTCCTCCATTTTAGGTGCCTTAAGTTGAAATCCCCCAGGAGCAAGATGTTGGGTGCAGGAGCTGGAAGATTTTCCAGACAGTGGTCAATTTTTAACAGCTGTTCCTGGAATTGCTGGGATGTTGCATCCGGAGGCTTGTAGACTACCACAATGACTAGGTTTTGGTTCTCGACCTTTACTGCTAAAACTTCCACTACATCATTTGAGGCATTTAGCAGTTCTGTGCAAACAAGTGACTCTGCAATGTACAGGCCAACCCCCTTCCCTTTTGCCTGTTCACTCTGTCACATCTGTATATGTTGTAACCTGGGATCCATTTTTCGTTGTCCAAGTGATCCTTTATGTGGGTCTCAGTGAAAGCCGCGAACATTGCCTTTGCCTCTGCAAGCAGTCCACGGATGAAAGGTATTTTGTTGTTTGATGCTGGCTTTAGACCCTGTATATTTGCAAAGAAGAATGTTATCGGACTGGTGGTATTGTTGGTACTAAGCTACATTCATCATTCACCTTTTGGCACTCTTCTTGGACTGGTTCATGCTATGACTGGCTTTGACATGTGCGGGCAGTCTGTTCCATTCCTTTATTGCTGTACAATAAAAGGTGTTTGAAGCCTGGCCACTGACTGTGGGTACTACAAAGTTGTGCTCTCTCCCCCTAGTACTATGATTGCTTTGGTTCCCAACCTTGACAAAATTGGCAGCAAGATATTCTGGACATTGTTTGTGAGCAATTTTATAAACATGATTTAACTTCAGTTGTTTTACTCTCTCTTCAACATTCAGCATATCCAACTGCTGTAATTCATCCTGGCCTACATGTTCTCTTGGTCCCAGCCCCAGGATGAATCTTACGATTTTGTTCTGGGTGATTTGCAGTCTATCTTTCAGTTTTTTTGTCAAGGCAGAGTACCAAGAAGAGCAAGCGTAATTCATATGGCATTGTATAAGGGCTAGACATAGGGTTCTGCGAGCCTCAGTAGGTAGACACTGTGCTTGTCTATACAGGAACTTCAGTCTGGCATTCGCTTTCTTTACTACACTGTTCCCTATCAATTCTCCTGACATGCATGGGTCAAAGGGGATTCCCAAATATTTTACTGATGAAACCAAAGTGATGGGCTCCCCATTACATTGAACATTAAAATTATTTACTCTTCTCAGTTTACGTTTCGTGCCAAAGAGAATGGCTTCAGTTTTCCCTAGGTGTAATGATAGTTTGTTGTCTACTAACCATTTGCTGCAGGACTCCAGTTCCAGTGTTAAAACATTAGCAATATCTTGTGGGTCTTTACCTGACACTAACAGAGCACTGTCATCTGCATACAGTAGGAGTTTGCACTTGACACTGATAGGCATATCATTGACATAACATAAGAATAATAAGGGACCCAGAATACTACCTTGGGGAACTCCACATGTTATCGGCAGGGATTCTGATTCTGTTTTGTTGATTTTGACTATTTGTCTCCTGTTGCTAAGGTAGGACTTAAACCAGTCTACAGAACCTATACCGATAGCTTGAAGTTTATTACATAATATATTGTGGTTGACAGTATCGAAGGCCTTTTGCAAGTCTAAGGTTACCATACCTATGAGGTTCCCCTTTGACATTTCAGTTCTCAGGTAATCCATCAGATTAATAAGGGAGGTGTCGGTTGAGTAGGATCTTCTAAAGCCCGATTGATAGCTATGGAGAATGTTGTTGTCATTAAGGTACTTAACTACTTGAGAATACACCGCCCTCTCTAGAATTTTAAATATTATACTGAGTATACTAACAGGCCTATAGTTGCTTACATCAGACCTACTATTTTTCTTGAAGATAGGAGTAACTCTGGCCTCCTTGAACCCCTCCGGTACGGTATTAGTGGTGATTGATAGATTTATTATGTGAGCAATAGGGATTGACAGTTCTGAAGCACCATCTTTTAGGAACTTAGACGGGATGTTATCAGGGCCTGTGCTCTTAGTTGGGTTTAACCTGCTTAGTTCTTTTTGAATAAAGTCATGAGATACACTTACTAGTTGACAACTGTTTGGGGTTACCCCTTTATTGGTATAGTATGTTCGAAACTTATCAGAGTCTGTGTTAAAGGTATTTGATGCAGCTGGTAGTTTACTTACTAGTGTTGATGCAACAGATGTGTAGTAGGAATTAAAGCAATTTGCCACCTTAGATATTTCGTGGCATACCTCATTATCGATAGTGAGTACTATGTTAGACCTATCTACTGGCTTATGGCTATACCCCAACTGTTTTATTTGTTGCCAGAGCTTTCTGGGGTTATGCTTATACTCTTCAATTTTTGAGCAGTAGTGCTTTGCCTTTGCTCCTTTTATAAGTCTCTGTACTCTGTTCCTCACCCTTTGGAATTCATTTAGTGCTGCAATATCCTGTCTGTTTGCTTTAAATCTTTTTAGCAGCTGGTCTCTGAATTTCATATTATCTAATATCTCAGTATTCATCCAGGGTTCAGTTCTTCGTTTAATCCTAACCTCTTTAACTGGTGCAATATTATCAAGGATGGTAGTGAACATTGTTTTGAATTTTTCCCAGGCATCGTTTACGTCCGTGCAACTTGTTATCTCTGTCCAGTCACAATTGTGTAGCCTATTTACCAGTGTTTCTTTACTGTAGTTTCTAGTTGACCTCATTTTTATTGTCCTGTGTAGGCCTATCCTATCCCTAGTGATTTTCCTGGTGCAGTAAATGATGAAATGATCACTAAGACCTGTGGTAATGATGCCTGACTGACTAATGTTCTCAGAGCGGTTACAAAGTATGTGGTCAATTAGGGTGGCTGAGAACTGTGTGATCCGGGTTGGAGTATTAATTAGTTGAGTGTAACTATTTAATCCTAGAATTTGCTTATACCTTTTGCATAGCCCGTTATTTTGCTGCTGAAAACAGATATTGAAGTCGCCCAGTATTATTGTCTCGCAATTTTCAACTCCGGACAAGACTCTGGAAAAGTCTTCTAAGAACTGGTCCTGGGTAGGAGGGCGGTAACAAGTTCCTACTAAGATGGGTTTGGTCTTAGGAAGCAACACTTCAAACCATAGAATCTCCAGTTTATTGTTATTTAAATCAGGTCTTGGGATGTAAGCTAAGTCATTTCTAATGTAGGCACATACTCCACCACCCTTTCTGTTCCTATCTAAGCGTTTTATATTGTAACCATCTATTTTGACCTCGTCGTCAGTCACCGTATCATCCAACCAAGATTCAGAGATGGTTATAACTGCCGCCCTAATTTTGTTAGCTAGAATCCTAATCTCTGCCAATTTAGGAAGAAGTGATCTTGCATTGACATGAATAAAGTGAAGGCCTGTTTTCATAAAACAATCATAATCATCAATAGATGGCAATTGGTCATTTGTATTAAAATTAGGTAAATCAAAGTCATCACTGCTAAAGGGTAACTGTGCCAAAGTGCATTTGTTACACACAAAATGAATTCTGGCACCGCTGTTATAATTGTACACACATCCATCATGCACCCGCCCCTTACACATTTTACATAAGGTGCCTTTTCTGTTTTTCATGCGTGCTTTAGTACAGTGTATGCATCTGTTTGGTAGTGTTTGAGATAATAATGGCTGTATTGTCTCACATTGACCTATGTATGCATTACACATGGAGTTAAGGTTATCATTCCTAGCTACTAGTCCGTCATTATCACCGTCATTTATCTGTCTGTTTTGCCTCTGCACAATAGTTTGAGGTCCTGGATTAATTTGGATATCACCACTTAAGAGCGCTACAATAAGAGCTGTGTGCCACTGTTTTTGTTTGGGTATGCGGTGTTGCCATACCTTGCAGTGATAGTGACATTTACTTTTCTGGTAGGATGGCAACTGTTGGGCTTTTACTGTCCAGGGCGCTGTTACTCCATTCACCTTTTCCAGCCTCATGACTGATTTCTTTCTTCATGGAATTGAAGAAGAATTTTTTTTTATTTATTATCACACTGGCCGATTCCCACCAAGGCAGGGTGGCCCGAAAAAGAAAAACTTTCACCATCATTCACTCCATCACTGTCTTGCCAGAAGGGTGCTTTACACTACAGTTTTTAAACTGCAACATTAACACCCCTTCTTCAGAGTGCAGGCACTGTACTTCCCATCTCCAGGACTCAAGTCCGGCCTGCCGGTTTCCCTGAATCCCTTCATAAATGTTGCTTTGTTCACACTCCAACAGCACGTCAAGTATTAAAAACCATTTGTCTCCATTCACTCCTATCAAACACGCTCACGCATGCCTGCTGGAAGTCCAAGCCCCTCGCACACAAAACCTCCTTTACCCCCTCCCTCCAACCTTTCCTAGGCCGACCCCTACCCCGCCTTCCTTCCACTACAGACTGATACACTCTTGAAGTCATTCTGTTTCGCTCCATTCTCTCTACATGTCCGAACCACCTCAACAACCCTTCCTCAGCCCTGTGGACAACAGTTTTGGTAATCCCGCACCTCCTCCTAACTTTCAAACTACGAATTCTCTGCATTATATTCACACCACACATTGCCCTCAGACATGACATCTCCACTGCCTCCAGCCTTCTCCTCGCTGCAACATTCATCACCCATGCTTCACACCCATATAAGAGCGTTGGTAAAACTATACTCTCATACATTCCCCTCTTTGCCTCCAAGGACAAAGTTCTTTGTCTCCACAGACTCCTAAGTGCACCACTCACTCTTTTTCCCTCATCAATTCTATGATTCACCTCATCTTTCATAGACCCATCTGCTGACACGTCCACTCCCAAATATCTGAATACGTTCACCTCCTCCATACTCTCTCCCTCCAATCTGATATTCAATCTTTCATCACCTAATCTTTTTGTTATCCTCATAACCTTACTCTTTCCTGTATTCACCTTTAATTTTCTTCTTTTGCACACCCTACCAAATTCATCCACCAATCTCTGCAACTTCTCTTCAGAATCTCCCAAGAGCACAGTGTCATCAGCAAAGAGCAGCTGTGACAACTCCCACTTTGTGTGTGATTCTTTATCTTTTAACTCCACGCCTCTTGCCAAGACCCTCGCATTTACTTCTCTTACAACCCCATCTATAAATATATTAAACAACCACGGTGACATCACACATCCTTGTCTAAGGCCTACTTTTTCTGGGAAAAAATTTCCCTCTTTCCTACATACTCTAACTTGAGCCTCACTATCCTCGTAAAAACTCTTCACTGCTTTCAGTAACCTACCTCCTACACCATACACCTGCAACATCTGCCACATTGCCCCCTATCCACCCTGTCATATGCCTTTTACAAATCCATAAATGCCACAAAGACCTCTTTAGCCTTATCTAAATACTGTTCACTTATATGTTTCACTGTAAACACCTGGTCCACACACCCCCTACCTTTCCTAAAGCCTCCTTGTTCATCTGCTATCCTATTTTCCGTCTTACTCTTAATTCTTTCAATTATAAGTCTACCATACACTTTACCAGGTATACTCAACAGACTTATCCCCCTATAATTTTTGCACTCTCATTTATCCCTTTTGCCTTTATACAAAGGAACTATGCATGCTCTCTGCCAATCCCTAGGTACCTTACCCTCTTCCATACATTTATTAAATAATTGCACCAACCACTCCAAAACTATATCCCCACCTGCTTTTAACATTTCTATCTTTATCCCATCAATCCCAGCTGTCTTACCCCCTTTCATTTTACCTACTGCCTCACGAACCTCCCCCACACTCACAACTGGCTCTTCCTCACTCCTACAAGATGTTATTCCTCCTTGCCCTATACACGAAATCACAGCTTCCCTATCTTCATCAACATTTAACAATTCCTCAAAATATAAATATAATTATGGCAGCCTGTACCCCCCTAATGCCTGCCATTTTCACTCTTCGCTCTTTTACTCATATACAATAATATTTATTTCTCTTTTCCAGTCCCTAGTACACTTAGTATCTGCTTTAGCAATCACCACTGAATTACTAGTAAAATTTCCTCTTCAAAACCCTCTTCACTGCTCACTTTTCCCTTAACTTCACAAAACCCTTACAGTTAACCCCTTATTACACACTCCCCTTCCCATCTCACTTCACAGTCTGGCTTCCCCAATTAACTTCTAACTCCTTTCCATTGTGGTAGATCAGAAAGGTTTAATCCATGGTTTTATCCTTCCAAATCCCCCTCAGTTCCATTTATCGGGGGTTGTGTGGTGTTGTTGTCTCCTGACCTGTTCTGCTGACTCAGCCATTTTTAAAACACTGAGGGGAGTAACGCCACCTACAACCTGACTTTCCTTGAGTTTATAGATATATTTGGCGTTTTCTGCTATGATTCTCTCACTGTACACTGGTCAGCTGAATATAGGTCAGCTACTGAAACATTATCCTTGACTGTTTAACTATTCACTTCTTTCTCACGACTGGCACTGAGGGATATCCGACCTATAACCTTGGAGTTTTGTACTGTTGATTTGACGATATCTCCTGTGTTTCCCTCTCGTTAGCACTGGTACAGGTGATATGATGGTGGTACAGATATGATGCTACTGTCAGCAGATGAACGTCAGTAAAGATGAGAATTTCACTTCGCTAGTTGTACGTCTGGCAGTAGCGGCTGTTTCGATGCCGGTCAGCCATGTTTAAATGCTCAATTCTTTCTCTCGTTTGGCACTGAAGAAAAAAGTCCTACAGACCTGTCATTTCCTTGGGGATTGTGTGATTGTATAAATCCAGGATATATACACCGAGGTATATGTCGCAGTGCATATACAGCAGACTATATACATCAGCTGTTGCCTGACTATTTGCACCCAGGATATAAACACCCATAGCTGTATGTTTATCAGTGTATATAGAGCACACTATGTAAACAAACTATTATGACTGATCACACCAAGAATATATCCACAAAGGTGTATGTCTCACAGTATATATACATCGAGAGTTTAAAGTATTTTTTATTGGAGTAGAAGTGACTAAAGTGCTACTGACCCTTAGTGTAGTTGATAGGCTTTAACCTCGTTAACCAACCAACCTGACTGGTCTGACACCATGATGTGCAGCGCTGTATAGGCCTGGTCTGACACCATGATGTGCAGCGCTGTATAGGCTTGGTCTGACACCATGATGTGCAGTGCTGTATAGGCCTGGTCTGACACCATGATGTGCAGCGCTGTATAGGCCTGGTCTGACACCATGATGTGCAGCGCTGTATAGGCCTGGTCTGACACCATGATGTGCAGCGCTGTATAGCCCTTGTGGCTTAGCGCTTCTTTTTGATTATAATAATAATGACAACATGATGTTATAACGTGACTGAGGACCAGATGTCTACATTGTTTAACTGGTCTGAAACTATAATGTGATAACACTGAGGACCAGGTGTCTACGTTGTTTAACTGGTCTGAAACCATAATGTGATAACTCTGAGGACCAGGTGTCTACGTTGTTTGACTGGTCTGGGACTAGTCCAGTGTTTATGAGACGGAGGATCTAGCCTTCACTACACTATACAGAGAATACCCTATATTTCAACCCAGGAGTTCCAAAGGCCTGTTATCCTGGGTGTAAAGGGAGCAAAATAAACACAGCAGAAAACGTTTGACTTATATTATCCTTCACCAATTTAGAAGAGAAGTATGTACACTATATACACTATGTACAGCAATAGGTATTAATGTACTCCACGGTAAGCAAGGCAGAATAGAAGCCACTAGAGTGCAGACCGTGCTTCAACCAGCTCTAGAATGGGAATGACAAGGGCAGACAGGAGAGTGGTACCCACATAACCTCTGCGATTGCCAAAACCATCTTCTCATTGGCTGGAACCTGGGTACTGATTGAACGACGGGGCCCCATCATCAACCCTTAGCCCCTGGCTCACTGGTTGGGGAGATAACCTGTCAATGAGGGTGTGTGCATGCGCTGAATAAAGGTTATGTACTCTTTGCATGCCATACCCTACACACACTGTTCTAGCACATGACACAGTAACCTACACACATGATTATTGCATTATACAATAACCTTAACATGTGTTTAGTGTATTATACAATAACCAACACAATAATGAACATGAAATTTGTTATAAATGGAGACAATCTCTCTATAAACAGCATAAGTGTTCATTATCATGTATCTCTGGTTCATACATAAATAAACACTTCATAAAAATGTATAAACAAAGTCTCCAGAAACAGTGCAAAAAATTAGTGTACAAAATAATTCAAATAGAAAATTACAATATCAACCTTGGTTCTCACAGCAATATGCAATAAGCAAAACTGGCTATGCAAAACCCACCACTCAGAGAAATTGGAGAACACTGATGGGAAAATTACCAGACTTCAAAACTGGGTAGTGAGTCACGTATAAATTTTGTCGGTGGGACTGTAACCTTGAAAAACACACTGGAGTCATCACCACTTACCCTCTCAAAATGTGGGCCTCCCAGGCCTTCACTTACACTGTCTTTCCAAGGAACCCTGGAGTCACCCTACTTGGTGATCCATAAAAACAGGTGGGTCCTGGAGAAACACTAAACACAAAGGATCACTATTCATGACCTAAACATAGTGAGTCATCACCAACACCGTACCACTACCTTTGGTCCAACAGTCTATACACCATCACACAGGTGAGGCCTCACCCACCACATCCTATGTTAGCATACTTTACCTAGGCATATACTGACGTGACTACCACCAAAAATACACACACTATTGGGAAATCTGATACCCACCTCCACCAGCTCACCGAGCTTCAGTCCAGAAATGGTCATAAATGCCATCTACTCACCTATTGCAACCACTGCAAAAAGGAGAGAAGATAAATGATGTACAGTACACACGAGACAATGCATCAGCAACCATATTCTTTCGCCTTCACATAACAAATTCAGAGGTTGTAAGAGCAAAACTAATCTAGTAAGTCTTTGATTGTGGTTCCTCATTAGATGAAGGAAACGTAAAATACCATGATCGCTATACATAGTTCATTGTCCTCTTCGCTCTCGGGCCAAGAGGATCTGCTGCGCAGATGCTCCTGTTTGAGTTGTTTTTCCTGAACAGTTTCATGTTTTCTCCAAGATGGCTACCAGTGGTAGACGATGCAGCAATACAGTGTGTATTGACATCGCTTCTGCAATGCTGCCAGTGATCATCAGAGATACAGTATTGGCAACGACGAGCTGCATGGCATAGCGCTGAATGGGACAACAAGAATCTTCATAAAGTTTTGTTCAGTGGCTGCCTATGAATGGAAGGTGGCCTTATATCAGGAGAAGTGCCTTCCTGTGACTTCGGGGATGGAGGTACGTCTGTGGGATGCTTCCCAAACCTACACCTGGGTAAGGATCCGTAACGTCCCTTTGAGGTGGACGCCGTGGACGTTAGTTCAAGTGTTACGATGAGGTGCATATGGCGACGTTGGGAAGGTGGAAGGATGGGCTCTATGCTGGATTGCTTGAAGGTTCATTCACTTTGAAAATGATGTTGAGGAGGGCCATTCCCTCCTATGTCACTCTCGAGGAGTTCAGAACGCAAGTATATGTCACATATGCAAGACAACGACGAACCTGTCACATGTGTGGAGGTTTTGATCACGTGGCGGCAGAGTGTGGAAAGGTGGCTCCACAACGTTCGAAGGATTTGGCAACATTGGTGGTGTCGACACCTTTGGAGTGTTCCAGTGGCAGAAGCCAGACAGATGACTTGGGCGGACGAGGCTGAGGGTGTGGAAGAATGTTGGGTAACGCTGAGGGAGGTGTTGGGCGGCCCCTCGGGGGAGGGGATTAGACCTGAGACAGAGGCAGAGGTGCAGGGGATGTCTCGTGCACTCCAGGAGACCTTGGACCTCCCCCTGCAGGACATGATCAGCAACTTACTGGATGTGCCGATGGAAGTTTTATCTGCTGTGGGGACGAATTCCCAGTTTGGTTCTGTGGACCTGGGGCAGAAACCAGTGCATTTGGATTTGGAGACTGATGGTTTGTAATGCCAACAGGTGGAGGCTGAGGTCCATGAACCTGGTGGGAATGTCGAGATGTAGCTGAGGAGTGGCTCTCCCCAGTGACCTGGCAAGAAGTTGTTGGGGAAAGTAGCTAGGGAGGGAGGAGGGACAGGAGGGGAAGAATGCATGAGACAGCTCGAGTTTTTTAAAAGGCGGATGGGGTAAGACCCAGAGGCATAGGGGAAAGCCCCCTTTGTTGAAGCTTTCAAGTGTGTAACTATTAATGTCAATGGCCTTAGGGCTGAAGTGAAGCGTGCATGGGTAGAGAGTGTTTTGAGGCATCTCGATGTGGATGTATGTTTCATTCAGGAACAGAATTATAAGTATGGATACGATTTGAGGTTGAAAGGTTATCAAATGTTTATGGGTAGTTCGATGAGGCTCAAGGGTGGGGTGGCGGTGAAGGAGTCCAGCTCTTTTCGTGTCATTGCCTGGGAGGATGGGGTCTGGGAAGTGTGCACAGGGAAGTGTGCATGGGGGCAGTGTACCCCAGGACAGTGTTTCCCAGGGCAGTATTCCTCAAGCGAAGTGTTCCACCAGAGAAGTGTTTCTCAGAGCAGTCTTTCCCCACAGCAGTGTTTCCCCTGGGCAGTGTTTCTCAAGGCAGTGTTCCCCTGGGCAATGTTTCCCAGAGCAGTGTTCCACCAAGTCAGCTTTTATCAAGGCTGTTTTCCCCCAGGGCATTGTTCCCCCAAAGCAGTGTTCCACTAGTGCACTGTTCCCCAGTGCAGTGCTCCCACAGGGCAGTGTTCCACAAGAAGTGTTCCTCCAGAGCAGTGTTCCTCCAGATCAGTGCTCAACCAGAGCAGTGTTCTCCCAGGATAGTGTTCCCCAAGGTAATGTTCCCATTGCAGTGTTCACTCAGGGCAATGTTCTCCAGGGCACTGTTCACTCAGTGCAGTGTTCCTCCAGTGCAGTGTTCCCCCAGAGTAGATTTCTTCCATGGCAGTCATCCTGCAGGGCAGCGTTCCTCCATGGCAGTATTCCACAGGGGAGTGTTCCTCCATGGCAATATTCCACAGGGGAGTGTTCCTCCATGGCAGTATTCCACAGGGGAGTGTTCCTCCAGGGCAGTATTCCACAGGGGAGTGTTCCTCCAGGGCAGTGTTCCCCAGAGAAGTGCTCCTCAAGGGCAGTGTTTCCCAGGGTAGTGTTCACCAGGGCAGTGTTCCTCATGGAAGTAGTTCTCTGGGGCACTATTCTCCCAGGACAGTGATCTCCCAGTTCAGCGTTATCCCAAGGAAGTGTTCTAACAAAGCAATGTTTCCCAGGGCAGTGTTCCCCCAGAGCACTGTTCTCCCTGAGCAGTATTCCCTCATAGCAGTTATCCTCTAAAGCCACTGTTCATCAGGGTAGTGTTACCCCTGGGCAGTGTTGCCCCAGGGCAGCATTACTCCAGTACAGTTTTCCCCCAGGGCAGTCTTTCACAGTGCAGTGTTATGGACTTCAGTAAGGCTTTCGATAGAGTTCCACACCAGAGGCTATTGAGGAAACTTAGGGCACACGGAATAGGAGGAGAAATTTTTCCTGGGTAGAGACATGGCTGACAAATAGACAGCAGAGAGTTTGCATAAATGGGGAGAAATCAGAATGGGGGCACGTCACAAGCGGTGTTCCTCAGGGGTCAGTGTTGGGCCCGTTGTTGTTCACAATTTACATAAACGACATAGATGAGGGAATAAATAGCGACATAAGCAAATTTGCTAATGACACCAAAATAGGCCGTCCAATTCATTCTAATGAGGACATTAGAGCACTCTAGGATGATTTGAATAGACTGACGCAATGGTCGGAGAAGTGGCAGATGCAGTTTAATATTGACAAATGCAAAGTTCTAAATGTTGGACAGTTAAATAACCATGCCACATATCAACTAAATAATGTAGATCTTAATACTACCGATTGCGAAAAGAATTTAGGAGTTCTGGTTAGCAGTAATCTAAAACCAAGACAACAGTGCATTAGTGTTAGCAAGAAAGCTAACAGAATTCTTGGCTTCATATCTAGAAGTATAAATCATAGAAGTCCTCAGGTTGTTCTTCAACTCTATATATCCTTGGTTAGGCCTCATTTAGACTATGCTGCTCAGTTCTGGTCACCGTATTACAGAATGGATATAAATGCTCTGGAAAACGTACAGAGGAAAATGACAAAGATGATCCCATGTATCAGAAATCTTCCGTATGAGGATAGACTGAGGGCCCTGAATCTGCACTCTCTCGAAAGGCGTAGAATTAGGGGGATATGATCGAGGTGTATAAATGGAAAACAGGAATAAATAAAGGGGATGTAAATAATGTGCTGAAAATTTCCAGCTAAGACAGGACTCGCAGCAATGGTTTCAAGTTGGAGAAATTCGGATTCAGGAAGGATATAGGAAAGTACTGGTTTGGTAATAGAGTTGTGGATGAGTGGAACAAACTCCTGAGTACAATTATTGAGGCTAAAACGTTGTGTAGTTTTAAAAATAGGTTAGATAAATACATGAGTGAGTGAGGGTGGGTGTGAGTTGGACCTGACTAGCTTTTCTGCTGGGTCTGGTGCAGTGCTCCATCCTTGAGTGGGGATGACCAGACTGGGTGGGTCATTGGGATAATCCGGGGGTGGGTCATTGGTCTAATCCGGGGTGGGACATGGACCTGCTCCGCGTGGGTCAGTAGGCCTGTTGCAGTGTTCCTTCTTTCTTATGTTCTTATGTTCTTATGTTATCCTATGGTAGTGTTCCCCAGGGCAGTGTTCCCCAGGGCAGTGTTCCCCAGGGCAGTGTTCCCCAGGGCAGTGTTCTCCAGGGCAGTGTTCCCCAGGGCAGTGTTCCCCAGGGCAGTGTTAATCTAAGGAAGTGTTTTCCCAGGACAGTGTTTCACATGGCAGTCTTCTCCTAGGACAGTGTTCCCCAGGGTAGTGTTCTCCCAGGGTATTCACCAAGGGCAATATTCTTCCAAGACAGTGATCATAAAGGGTAGTGTTCACTCATAGCAGTGTTCCCCAGATAAGTGTTACTTTAGGACTGTTTCCTCAGAGTAGTGTTCCTCCAGTGCAGTGTTCCTCCAGGGCAGTGTTCCTCCAGGGCAGTGTTCCTCCAGGGCAGTGTTCCCACAGGCAAAGTTCCTCCCGTTCAGTGATTCAGAGTGCTCAACAGGGCAGTGTTCTACTGGGCAGTGATACCCCAGGCCAGTGTTCCACCAAGGCAGTGTTCCCCAAGGTAGTGTTCCCCCAGGGTAGCATTCCCCAGGACAGAGTTTTCCAAGACAATGTTCCCCCACGGCGGCGTTTGCGAGGGCAGTATTCCTACAAGGCAGTGTTTTCCCATGGTAGTGTTCCCTGACGACATTGTTCCTCCAGTTCAGTGATCCCAATATCAGTGTTTTCTTAGGGTATTGTTCCCAAGGGAAGTGTTCCACCAAGACAATGTTCCCCAGGGAAGGTTTCTTCCAGTGCAATGTTTCAGGGCAGTGTTTCCCTTCGTAGTGTCCCCAAAGAGCAGTGTTTTCCCACTGCAGAGTTCCTCTAGGGCAGTGTTTCCCCAGGGCAATGTTTCTTCAGGATACTGTTCACCCAGTGCAGTATTCCTCCAGTGCAGTGTTCCCGAGAGCAGTGTATCCCCATGGAAGTGTTCCCTGGGACAGTGTTTCCCCCGGGCACTGTTCACCCAATGCAGCGTTCCTCCAGGGCAGTGTTCCTCCAGGACAATGTTCCGCCAAGACAGTGTTCTTCTGGGCAGTGTTTACCCAGGGCAGAGGTGCCCAAGGGTAGTGTTTCTAAGAGCATTGTTACCCAGGTCTTTGCTCCTCCAGTGCAGCGGTCCTCCAGGGCAGTGGTCCTCCTGGGCAGCATTTCTCCAGTGCAGCGGTCCTACAGGGCAGTGTTTCTCAAGGACAATGTTACCATTGAGCAGTGTTTCTCTGGGCAGTGTTTCCCAGGGAAATGTTTCCCCGTGGCAGTGTTCCCCAATTCAAAATTACCACACTGGAGTGTTGTGCAGAGTAGTGTTTCCCCAGAGCAGTATTCCCCTGGGTAGTGTTCCTCAAGTGCTGTGTTCCCTAAGGGTAGTTTCCCCAGTGCAGTGTTTCCCAGGGCAGTAATCCAACAGGGCAGCATTCACCCATCGCAATGTTACCCCATGGCATTTTTCCTCCAGGGTAGTGTTCATTCATTGCCGTGTTCCTCCAGTGCAGTGTTCCCCCAGAGCAGTCTTTCCCCAGGGCAGTGTTTCCCAGAGCAGTGTTCACTCAGAGCAGTGTTCTCCAAGAAAGTGTTTCCCTAGTGCAGTGTTCCCTAAGACAGTGATCCCCATGCTAGTGTTCCTCCAGGGCAATGTTTTCCCAGAGTTTTCTCCCAGGGCAATATTTCCCCAGGACAGAGTTTCTCCAGGGCAGTGTTTCCCCAGATGAGTATTTCTCTAGGGCAGTGTTCCTCCAGGACTGTTGCGGCCTTCTAGCAAACTGTCGGCTAGATCGTTTATCTGCCGGCCTGCAATATCACTGTGAACGTTATCACACCCAATGTGGGGACTACTCCACTGGCCTCAGTTCCCTGCTGACTTCAGTTATCTGCGGACCTCTTGGCCGCGGTTTTACTGGTCACTCAGTTCCCTGGGGACTTCAGTTATCTACGGGCCTCTGGTCTTATCCTGCTGGCTTCAGTTACCATGGGTCTCAGGACTCAGTTACCTGTGGGCCTTGCTGGACTATATTACCTGTGGGCCTCTGGCCGCAGTTTTACTGGCCTCTTTCCTACGGACTTCTACCTGTAGGCCTCGCTGGCCTCAGTCTGCTGACTCTACCTGCGGGCATCGTCAGCCTGGCCTCTGAGGAGAAAGACGCTATGCGGGTGATACCGAGAGAAGGGAGTGTCGTGTAACCCTGTGTTACGACACGGGAGAAAAGGGTGTAGTGTGACACGGAGAGGTGTGTCATAACGCGGAGAAAATGTAGTGTCGTGTGACACGGGGAAGGTAGGGTCATGACAAGTGCTTAGAGATAGGATTATAACCTTGTACTGTGATTATAATTGGAAGATAGTGTCGTGTGATAAATGTATGTTACTTGGTATGTGATATACGTACCAAAGAGAAGTGTAGGAGTTAGACTCCTTATTTACGCTAAACTATTTTGCTAGTAAACATTATAAATTTTTGTGATTTTTTGTGCAATCCCGAATTATTATATTTCATGTTACAACACTGTTAACAGGCCAACTAAATGAGGATTAATTACCTTTACCTCTCTACGTGTTTGTGGAGATGTTTTAAGAGACACCAGTGTTCCCTCAAGGCAGTGTTTCCCAAGGCAGTATTCCTCCAGTGCAGTGTTTCCCCACAGCAATGTTCCCCCAGGCAGTATTCCTCGGGACAGTGGTCCTCCAGGGCAGTGTTCCCTCAGGGCAGTGTTCCCTAGGAAAGTATTTCCCCAGTTGAGTGTTTCCCCAAAACAGCATTCCCCCAGGGCAGTGTTCCAAAGAGTAGTGTATCCCCAGGGCCGTGTTCCCCAGGGTAGTGTTCCCCCAGGATAGTGTTCCTCAGGGGCATTGTTCTCCCAGGACAGTTGCCACGGAGCAGCATTTCCAAGGCAGTGCTCACTTGGGCAGAGTTTCTTCAGGGCAGATTTCTTCCAGTGAAATGTTCCTCCAGGGTAGTGTTCCTGCAGGGGAGTGTTTTTCCAGGGTAGTTTTCCCCCAGGGCATTGTTCCCCAGGTCTGTGTTCCTCAAGGGCAGTGGTCAACAAGACATGGTTCCCCAGGGCAATATTTCCCAGGGTAGTGTTCCCCCATAGCAGTTTCCTCCGTCTGCAGTGTTTTCTAGTGCAGTATTCCTCTAGCGCAGTGCTCCCCCAGGGAAGTGTTCCTCGACGGCTGTGTTTCCCAGGGCAGTAGTCCCCACGGTAGTGTTCCCCAAGACATTGTAACCCCAAAGCAGTGTTCCCCGAGGATCGTGTTCCCCCAAGTCAGTTTTCCACAGGGCAGTGTTCCCCATGGACAATGTTCCCCAGGGAAGGTTCCTCCCAGGGCAATGTTCCGCCAGGGCAATGTTCCTCCAGCGCAGGTGTCCTCCTGGGTAGTTTTACTCCAGAGCAGTGTTCCCCAGTGAAGTGTCCTCCCAGGGCAGTGTTCCCCAATGAAGTGTCTTCCCAGGGCAGCGTTCTCCAAGAGCATTGTTTCTCTATTGCAGAGTTTCTCCAGGGAAGGGTTTCTTTAACGCAATGTATCTACAGGGTAGTATTCCTCCAGAGCAGTGTTTATGTCTTGCAGTGGTCCTACAGGGCAGTGTTCCTCCAGGGCAGAGTTCCTCTAGGGCAGTGTTATCCCAGGGCAGAGTTCCTCTAGGACAGTGTTACCCCAGGGCAGAGTTCCTTAGAGCAGTGTTCCTCCAGTTCAATATTACCCCAAGTGAGTGTTCTGTAGAGCAGTGTTCCCCCAGTGCAGTGTTCCCACTGGATAGTGTTCCTCAATGGCTGTGTTCCATAAGGGCAGTTTCCCCAGGACAGTGTTTTCCAAGACAGTGTTCCTGCAAGGCAGTGTTTACCAAGGCAATATTCCTACAAGGCAGCATTCCACCATGGCAATGTTCCCCAAGGGCATTTTTTCTCCAGGGAGGTGTTCACCAATTGCGATGATCCTCCAATGCAGTGTTCTCTCAGGACAGTTTTTCCCAGAGCAGTGTTTCCCAATGTAGTGTTCACTCAGGGCAGTGTTCTCCAAGGAAGTGTTTCTCAGGGCAGTATTCCTCCTGGGAGGTATTTCCCAGGGCAGTGTTCTCCCAGGGCAGTGTTTTCCCAGGGCAACATTTTCCAAGGCAATGTTCACCTGTGCAGAGTTTCTCCAGGGCAGATTTCTTCTAGTGCAACGTTGTTTTAGGGCAGTGTTCCCACAGGGGAGTGTTTCCCAGGGGAGTGTTCCCAATTGCAATGTTTCCCAGGGTAGTATTCTTCCAAGGAAGTGTTTCCCAAGGGCAGTGTTCCCCAGGGCAGTGTTCCGAAAGTCAGTACTATTCCAGGGCAATGTTCCCAAAGGCACTGCTCTTTATGGGCAGTGTCCTAAGGACAGTGTCATCCCAGGGCAGTGTTCCCCCAGGGAAGTGTTCCCCCAGAGCAGTGTCCCCACAGGTCAGTATTCCTCCAGGACAATGTTACTCGAGGGCAGTGTTTCTAGAAGTCACTGTTTTTCCAGGGTCGTTGTGGAGAAAATTATCTGGAAAGGGGTATCAGTCCTCTCAGCCCCCTGTGCAAAGGGCAATGGGGAATTTACCAGCTAAGTCTATTTAAAGACATGTATGAAAGATACTTAGCGTCAGTGCCGATTCAGCCTCCCAGCAGCTGCACCCGGGATATTATGTTATACCACATACCGTAGCTGTTGATTAATAAGTGATGAGTAAGTCGTTAGTGCAAAGGAGCGTGAATTTCAGCATTTTACACTTAAAATGTAATGATGACTGAAGTGTTACTCACTTAGTTGGGCTCAATGGCCCACCAATTATGAGATCTGGTGTTTCGTTTTCTTTGTTGCCAAAAGTTTCAGATTCCCTTGTAATGTTTTAATGTTTATTAAATTCCTAGCTGTATTATATGAGTATGTTTTGCTTCCCCCTTCTGAGCCATGTATATACCTGGAGTTTACCTGGAGAGAGTTCCGGGGGTCAACGCCCCCGCGGCCCGGTCTGTGACCAGGCCTCCTGGTGGATCAGAGCCTGATCAACCAGGCTGTTGCTGCTGGCTGCACGCAAACCAACGTACGAGCCACAGCCCGGCTGATCAGGAACTGACTTTAGGTGCTTGTCCAGTGCCAGCTTGAAGACTGCCAGGGGTCTGTTGGTAATCCCCCTTATGTGTGCTGGGAGGCAGTTGAACAGTCTCGGGCCCCTGACACTTATTGTATGGTCTCTTAACGTGCTAGTGACACCCCTGCTTTTCATTGGGGGGATGGTGCATCGTCTGCCAAGTCTTTTGCTTTCGTAGTGAGTGATTTTCGTGTGCAAGTTCGGTACTAGTCCCTCTACGATTTTCCAAGTGTATATAATCATGTATCTCTCCCTCCTGCGTTCCAGGGAATACAGGTTTAGGAACCTCAAGCGCTCCCAGTAATTGAGGTGTTTTATCTCCGTTATGCACGCCGTGAAAGTTCTCTGTACATTTTCTAGGTCGGCAATTTCACCTGCCTTGAAAGGTGCTGTTAGTGTGCAGCAATATTCCAGCCTAGATAGAACAAGTGACCTGAAGAGTGTCATCATGGGCTTGGCCTCCCTAGTTTTGAAGGTTCTCATTATCCATCCTGTCATTTTTCTAGCAGATGCGATTGATACAATGTTATGGTCCTTGAAGGTGAGATCCTCCGACATGATCACTCCCAGGTCTTTGACGTTGGTGTTTCGCTCTATTTTGTGGCCAGAATTTGTTTTGTACTCTGATGAAGATTTAATTTCCTCATGTTTACCATATCTGAGTAATTGAAATTTCTCATCGTTGAACTTCATATTGTTTCCTGCAGCCCACTGAAAGATTTGGTTGATGTCCGCCTGGAGCCTTGCAGTGTCTGCAATGGAAGACACTGTCATGCAGATTCGGGTGTCATCTGCAAAGGAAGACACGGTGCTGTGGCTGACATCCTTGTCTATGTCGGATATGAGGATGAGGAACAAGATGGGAGCGAGTACTGTGCCTTGTGGAACAGAGCTTTTCACCGTAGCTGCCTCGGACTTAACTCTGTTGACGACTACTCTCTGTGTTCTGTTAGTGAGGAAATTATAGATCCATCGACCGACTTTTCCTGTTATTCCTTCAGCACGCATTTTCTGCGCTATTACGCCATGGTCACACTTGTCGAAGGCTTTTGCAAAGTCTGTATATATTACATCTGCATTCTTTTTGTCTTCTAGTGCATTTAGGACCTTGTCGTAGTGATCCAATAGTTGAGACAGACAGGAGCGACCTGTTCTAAACCCATGTTGCCCTGGGTTGTGTAACTGATGGGTTTCTAGATGCGTGGTGATCTTGCTTCTTAGGACCCTTTCAAAGATTTTTATGATATGGGATGTTACTGCTATTGGTCTGTAGTTCTTTGCTGTTGCTTTACTGCCCCCTTTGTGGAGTGGGGCTATGTCTGTTGTTTTTAGTAACTGTGGGACGACCCCCGTGTCCATGCTCCCTCTCCATAGGATGGAAAAGGCTCGTGATAGGGGCTTCTTGCAGTTCTTGATGAACACAGAGTTCCATGAGTCTGGCCCTGGGGCAGAGTGCATGGGCATGTCATTTATCGCCTGTTCGAAGTCATTTGGCGTCAGGATAACATCGGATAGGCTTGTGTTAATCAAATTTTGTGGCTCTCTCATAAAAAATTCATTTTGATCTTCGACTCTCAGTCTGGTTAGCGGCTTGCTAAAAACTGAGTCATATTGGGACTTGAGTAGCTCACTCATTTCCTTGCTGTCATCTGTGTAGGACCCATCTTGTTTAAGTAGGGGCCCAATACTGGACGTTGTTCTCGATTTTGATTTGGCATAGGAGAAGAAATACTTTGGGTTTCTTTCGATTTCATTTATTGCTTTTAGTTCTTCCCGCGATTCCTGACTCCTAAAGGATTCTTTTAGCTTAAGTTCGATGCTTGCTATTTCTCTGACCAGTGTCTCCCTACGCATTTCAGATATATTGACCTCTTTTAGCCGCTCTGTTATTCTTTTCCGTCGCCTGTAAAGGGAGCGCCTGTCTCTTTCTATTTTACATCTACTCCTCCTTTTTCTTAGAGGAATAAGCCTTGTGCATACATCGAGTGCCACCGAGTTAATCTGTTCTAGGCATAAGTTGGGGTCTGTTTTGCTTAGTATATCTTCCCAGCTTATATCGGTTAGGACTTGGTTTACTTGGTCCCACTTTATGTTTTTGTTATTGAAGTTGAATTTGGTGAATGCTCCCTCGTGACTAGTCTCATTATGTCGGTCTGGGGCTCCACGCATACATGTCTGAACCTCAATTATGTTGTGATCTGAGTATATTGTTTTTGATATGGTGACATTTCTTATCAGGTCATCATTGTTAGTGAAGATGGGGTCTAGTGTATTCTCCAGTCTAGTAGGCTCTATTATTTGCTGGTTTAAATTGAATTTTGTGCAGAGATTTAAAAGCTCGTGTGAGTGTGAGTTTTCATCAGAGCTGCATCCTGGTGTTATTAATGCAACAACGTTATTTGCTATATTCCTCCATTTTAGGTGTCTTAATTTGAAATCCCCCAGGAGCAAGATGTTGGGTGCAGGAGCTGGAAGATTTTCCAGACAGTGGTCAATTTTTAACAGCTGTTCCTGGAATTGCTGGGATGTTGCATCCGGAGGCTTGTAGACTACCACAATGACTTGGTTTTGGTTCTCTACCTTTACTGCTAAAACTTCCACTGCATCATTTGAGGCATTAAGGAGTTCTGTGCAAACAAGTGACTCTGCAATGTATAGGCCAACCCCCCTTCCTTTTGCCTGTTCACTCCGTCACATCTGTATAGGTTGTAACCTGGGATCCATATTTCGTTGGGTCTCAGTGAAAGCCGCGAACATTGCCTTTGCCTCTGCAAGCAGTCCACGGATGAAAGGTATTTTGTTGTTTGTTGCTGGCTTTAGACCCTGTATATTTGCAAAGAAGAATGTTATCGGACTGGTGGTATTGTTGGTACTGGGGGGGGATTTTTTTTCCGGCATTAGTATCTGTATCTGTTGGTTTGGAGTGGAGGCCATCGACTGTGGTTCCACTCCAGGAATGACTGGATTTGGTGTACGATTTCTGCCATTTCCTGCCAGTTTTTTTTCCTTCCTGGCACTAAAAAACCTCTCCGTCTTGAGTGGCTGTGGCTACCCAGGTTTTCCCATGGCCTGGATGTTTTGTATCTTTTTTTTTTTTTTTTTTCCTTTACATGGTATGCCTGGCAATTTAAGTTATAGCACAGTATTTCCTGTACTGAAGAGATACACAGTTCAGGGTGAAAAAGCTTACAGGAAGGGAGTTTGCATTTTCCTGTTGTCATATGGGCATGGCATTTTCTAGGGTGGTCATAGTTGCACGTCCCATCTGTTTTTCCAGATTTCCCATGCCAGCAGATACCAAGTGCATAGTATGTGCACAGGCTTGGTTTCCGTTTGCCTTGGGTTTCTGTGACTGTATTCCCTGTTGGTGCATGTTTCCCTGTCTTACTTCTATCCTCCCTAGCAACAACAATGGAGCTCCCACCATTTGTTTTTGGTAATATATCCTCACTATTGCTAGTGGAGACCTCTTGTTTGCTATTTCCTGCGGTATTTCTAGTTTGCAATATTGGTTTTATCTTATCTTTGACTACACTTGTTTCCCTACTATGGCTCCTGTCCCCTATGAGGTCATTTATATGTATTCCTTCCTGCGTATAATTCCCGACTACCTGGACAAAATCTCCAGCTTCACCATTACTGTCTCCCAGGACAGCATCTCCAGCTTCACCATTACTGTCTCCCAGGACAGCACCTCCAGCTTCACCATTACTGTCTCCCAGGACAGCACCTCCAGCTTCACCATTACTGTCTCCCAGGACAGCACTATCAGCCTCACATTTACTGACTACTAGGACTTCATCTCCAGCCTTATAGTTTCTGACTACATGGCCAGTATGAAGGGCAGTACCATTCAGTCCAGACTTTTTATGTTCTCATCTGTTGTAGAAAGCTTCCAGGTTTTCTATGAAAGCAGCTTTGATGTTGTCCTCTTTTAATACCCTTGTGATTTTAGTCCACAGATTTATCTCATTTGGGCATACCCAAAAACACTTCCCTGTTTTAACACTGCTTGTAGCTAGTTCTTGGATATCTGCACAAGGGGCGTGACACTAATTTCCACAAAATAACAATTTACCCATGTGGAAGCCCGTTTGTTTGACTGACCACAGACTACACACAGCTTCATAATGATTTGAATGGTTGATTTACTGCAATTCTACTAGCAACCTCTTGAATATTCTATTAATAACCTCCTTAAATGACGCTCTAGCTATTTGTATTTCTGTTTCTAACTGTTTTTGTATATTGGACAGCTTACCGTGCTGATTTATATTGATAAGTTCCATTTGTAAGACGTTAATTTCAATAAAACATTGCTATCATTTTTTTTGAGTCAAGACCCTGATAGGGCACCTACTGCTCAATTATCAGGCCAAACTGCCCTAAGAGCAAATACTTATTAGGAGCACTATTTTGTTATAACTATCCTGTAATATTTCTCACTGGGCTTTCTCCTGATCTAACCCAGAATCCGTGTCCCCCCTTCTCCCATTGACTACAGGTAATTATATCTTTATCGCTATTAAAAGAGCAGGTGGTGGCAGAATACTATTGAAAGAGCAGGTGGTGGCAGCATACTATTGAAAGAGCAGGTGGTGGCAGCATACTATTGAAAGAGCAGGTGGTGGCAGCATACTATTGAAAGAGCAGGTGGTGGCAGAATACTATTGAAAGAGCAGGTGGTGGCAGAATACTATTGAAAGAGCAGGTGGTGGCAGAATACTATTAAAAGAGCAGGTGCCTCACCCTGGGATAGTCCAGTATAGTAGTCACTATGCTAGTACCTCAGTAGTCCAGAATAGTAGTCACTATCCTAGTACCTCAGTAGTCCAGTATAGTAGTCACTGTGCTAGTACCTTAAGTAGTCCAGTATAGTAGTAACTGTGCTAGTACCTCAGTAGTCATGTATAGTAGTTACTGTGCTAATACCTCAGAAGACCAGTATAGTAGTTACTGTGCTAGTACCTCAGTAGTACAGTATAGTAGTCACTGAGCTAGTACCTCAGTAGTCCAGTACAGCAGTCACTATGCTAGTACCTCAGAAGTCCAGTAGTCACTGTGTTAGTATCTCAGTAGTACAGCATAGTAGTCATTGTGCTAGTACCTAAGATTTCCAGTATAGCTGTCACTGTGCTAGTACCTCAGTAGTCCAGCATAGTAGTCACTGTGCTAGTACCTAAGTAGTCCAGTATAGTAGTCACTGTGCTAGTACCTGAGTAGTCCAGTAAAGTAGTTATTATGCTAGTGCCTCAACAGTCCAGTAGTCACTGTGCTAGTACGTCAGTAGTCCAGTATAGTAGTCACAGTGCTAGTACCTCAGTAGTCCTGTATAGTAGTTACTGTCCTAGTACCTCAGAAGTCCAGTATAGTAGTCACTATGCTAGTACCACAGTACAGTATAGTAGTCACTATGCTAGTACCTCAGTATAGTATAGTAGTCACTATGCTAGTACCTCAGTAGTCCAGGATAGTAGTCACTATGCTAGTACCTCTGTAGTCCAGCATAGTAGTCAGTGTGCTAGTACCTCAGTAGTCCAGTATAGCAGTCACTGTGCT
Organism: Cherax quadricarinatus; assembly: GCF_038502225.1. Classification (NCBI taxonomy): domain Eukaryota; kingdom Metazoa; phylum Arthropoda; class Malacostraca; order Decapoda; family Parastacidae; genus Cherax; species Cherax quadricarinatus. Next base: position 52,432 of record NW_027196570.1, on the reverse strand, counting down.
AATACCTCAGTAGTCCAGTATAGCAGTCACTGTGCTTGTGCCTCAGTAGTCCAATATAGCAGTCACTGTACTAGTGCCTGAGTAGTCCACTATAGTAGTCACTATGCTAGTACCCCAGTAGTATAGTATAGTAGTCACTATGCTAGTACCTCAGTAGTCCTGTATAGTAGTTACTGTCCTAGTACCTCAGAAGTCCAGTATAGTAGTCACTCTGCTAGTACCACAGTACAGTATAGTAGTCACTATGCTAGTACCTCAGAAGTCCGGTATAGCTAGTAGCTCAGTAGTCCAGTATAGCAGCCACTGTTCTATTACCTCAGTAGTCCAATATAGCAGTCACTGTGCTAGTACCTCAGTAGTCCAGTATATCAGTCACTGTGCTAGTTCCTCAGTAGTAAAATATAGCAGTCACTGTGCTGGTACCTCGGTAGTCCAGTATAGCAGTCACTGTGCTATTACCTCAGTAGTCCAATATAGCAGTCACTGTGCTGGTACCTCAGTAGTCCAGTATAACAGTCACTGCGCTATTACCTCAGTAGTCCAGTATAGCAGTCACTGTCCAGGTACCTCAGTAGTCCAGTATATCAGTCACTGTGCTAGTTCCTCAGTAGTCCAGTATAGTAGGTACTGTGCTAGCACCTCAGTAGTCCAGTATAGTAGTTACTGTGCTAGCACCTCAGTAGTCCAGTATAGTAGTTACTGTGCTAGCACCTCAGTAGTCCAGTATAGTAGTTACTGCGCTATTACCTCAGTAGTCCAGTATAGCAGTCACTGTCCAGGTACCTCAGTAGTCCAGTATATCAGTCACTGTGCTAGTACCTCAGTAGTCCAGTATAGCAGTCACTGTGCTAGTACCTCAGTAGTCCAGTATAGCAGTCATTGTGCTGGTACCTCAGTAGTCCAATATAGCAGACACTCTGCTAGAACCTCAGTAGTCCAATATAGCACTCTGCTAGTACCTCAGTAGTCCAATATAGCAGTCACTGTGCTAGTACTTCAGTAGTCCAGTATATCAGTCACTGTGCTAGTCCTCAGTAGTTCAGCATAGTAGTCACTGTGCTAGTACCTCAGTAGTCCAGCATGATAGTGACTTTGCTAGTACCTCAGTAGTCCAGTATAGCAGTCACTGTGCTAGTACCTCAGTAGTCCAATATAGCAGTCACTGTGCTAGTACCTCAGTATCTAGTATAGCAGTCACTTTGCTGGTACCTCAGTAGTCCAGTATAGCACTCACTGTGCTAGTCCTCAGTAGTCCAGCATAGTAGTCACAGTGCTAGTACCTCAGTAGTCCAGTATAGCTGTCACTGTGCTAATACCTCAGTAGTCCAGTATAGCAGTCACTGTACTAGTGCCTGAGTAGTCCACTATAGTAGTCACTATGCTAGTACCCCAGTAGTATAGTATAGTAGTCACTATGCTAGTACCTCAGCAGTCCAAGATAGTAGTCACTATGCTATTACCTCAGTAGTCCAGGATAGTAGTCACTGTGCTCGTACTTCAGTAGTCCAATATAGCAGTCACTGTGCTAATACTTCACTAGTCCAGTATAGCGGTCACTGTGCTAGTACCTCAGTAGTCCAGTATAGCAGTCACTGCTAGTACCTCAGTAGTCCAATATAGCAGTCACTGTGCTAGTACCTCAATAGTCCAGTATAGTAGTCACTGTGCTAATACCTCAGTAGTCCAATATAGCACTGTGCTAGTACCTAAGTAGTCCAGTATAGTAGTCACTGTGCTAGTTCCTTAGTAGTCCAGTATAGTAGTTCCTGTGCTGGTACTTCAGTAGTCCAGTATAACAGTCACTGTGCTAGTACCTTAGTAGTCCAGTGTAGTAGTTGCCATGCTAGTATCTCAGTAGTCCAGTATAGTAGTCACTGTGCTAGCACCTCAGTAGTCCAGTATAGTAGTTACTGTGCTAGCACCTCAGTAGTCCTGTATAGTAGTCACTCTGCTAGCACCTCAGTAGTCCAGTATAGTAGTTACTGTGCTAGCATCTCAGTGGTCCAGTATAGTAGTCACTGTGCTAGCACCTCAGTAGTTCAGTATAGTAGTCACTATGCTAGTACCTCAGTAGTCCAGTATAGTAGTTACTGTGCTAGCACCTCAGTAGTCCAGTATAGTAGTTACTGTGCTAGTACCTCAGTAGTCCAGTATAGTAGTTACTGTGCTAGCACCTCAGTAGTCCAGTATAGTAGTTACTGTGCTAGTACCTCAGTAGTCCAGTATAGTAGTTACTGTGCTAGTACCTCAGTAGTCCAGTATAGTAGTCACTGTGCTAGTAACTCAATAGTCCAGTATAGTAGTCACTGTGCTAATACCTCAGTAGTCCAATATAGCAGTCACTGTGCTAGTTCCTCAATAGTCCAGTAGTCACTGTGCTAATACCTCAGTAGTCCAATATAGCAGTCACTGTGCTAGTACCTCAGTAGTCCAGTATAGTAGTCACTGTGCTAGTACCTCAGTAGTCCAGTATAGTAGTCACTGTGCTAATACCTCAGTAGTCCAGTATAGTAGTTACTGTGCTAGTACCTCAGTAGTCCAGTATAGTAGTTACTGTGCTAGTACCTCAGTAGTCCAGTATAGTAGTTACTGTGCTAGTACCTCAGTAGTCCAGTATAGTAGTTACTGTGCTAGTACCTCAGTAGTCCAGTATAGTAGTTACTGTGCTAGTACCTCAGTAGTCCAGTATAGTAGTTACTGTGCTAGCACCTCAGTAGTCCAGTATAGTAGTTACTGTGCTAGTACCTCAGTAGTCCAGTATAGTAGTTACTGTGCTAGTACCTCAGTAGTCCAGTATAGTAGTTACTGTGCTAGTACCTCAGTAGTCCAGTATAGTAGTTACTGTGCTAGTACCTCAGTAGTCCAGTATAGTAGTTACTGTGCTAGTACCTCAGTAGTCCAGTATAGTAGTTACTGTGCTAGTACCTCCATCAGGAATCGCCGGAGGACCCGGAAACGACTGAGGTGGCACGTACGGTGGGGACGTCCAGACTAAGGCGTGGGGTGTGGAAGTAGATGAAGCGATGTCATCAGAGGGTGGGTGCGCCACGCTGCCGGGTGAGCAGGGTTCTACCGGGCAGGAATAGGTGACTGTGGGTCAGGTGCCACTTGGTGGAGGAGGGTACGAGGTCACCTTTGATTCGGTGCTCCACGACCTGTTGGTTACCCCTGGAGACGTCTCAGTGGAGGGCCTTGTGGGTGCTCTGGAGTCTGTTGAGAACCCCGGGCACGTGGAGGTGGACGTGTCGGAGACTGGCGCGGATGCTGCCTTGCAAATTAGAACTGTAGTGGCGGAGGTGCACGAAGCAGGCTTCCAGGTTGTTAGGAAGAGGAATCGAGTGTCTCGGAAGTGGGTGGCTGCTCCTGCAGACATGGAAGATGTGCTTACATGGCACAGCATATAGGGAAGAAGGTTTGGGCCGGTGTCGAAGGGCATGGCCTTGGAGGGCCCAGGGGTAGGAGCCCGACAGAGGTCCATGGGGGTGTTCGGAGTAATGGGGATAGAGGCTCAACTGTGCATAAAGGTAAACCTTCACTCACGGATTCAAGAGTCTCACTATAAATGTTAATGGTTTGCGGAATGAATAAAAGTGCGCTTGTTTTCGGGAATTTATAGTTCAGTGTGGCGTGGATGTGATGTTCGTCCAAGAAAATGATCACAAGCCTGGATGCGAGCTGGTGATGGAGGGCTTTGTTGTCTATGTGGCTCACTCGCTGCATTTGAAAGGTGTGGCAATTTTGCTAAGGGAGGCTAGCCCATTTATTGTTTACCATTGGGAGGAGGGCGGGGAGGGGAGGATTGTTCACGTGGATGGGCCGTGGAGGAGGGAGAGGGTGTGTTTGGTGTTTACAGTTCAGCATAGGGGGATGGTACCGTTATAAATAAATTTGTTGGAGATGTATTCGTGTATCACTTGCGATCGCTATAAGCAGTCACGGTGGTGGGAGGGGATTGGAACTATGTGATCCCTCGTAAGGATGTGGAACCCAGAGGGGAGGGGTTTTGTTCGAGAGTATTGGGTGAATTGTAAAAAGGGGTGGGGTTGGTGGATGTGTGGGGGTGCGGCATGGGACGTCGAACACACTTTTGTACATCAGGTATATGCGGCTAGGCTGGATAGGATTTATGTCACTAAGAAAGCTGTAGTGAAGAGCGTCCGTGTTGTGGACGTGGGGTTTTCAGACCACAGGGGTGTTCTGGTAGTTTTGGATTGGGAGGGATTGCCCCATAGGTATAAGGGCTATTGGAAATTGAATGTACGTCTCCTACATGATGTTGATGGGGGATCTTATTTGCAAAGTTCTGGGACGGGTTGTGGGATGGTAGGAGGGGGAAGGGGGAAGGGAGATGTGTTGGCATGGTGGGACATGAGTGCAAAGCCGAGGATTTGGGAATTTTACGTTCATCAGGGGCAGCAGGAGAGTCAAATGGCTTACAGATGTATTAGGTATATTGAAGGGAAATTGCGGGAATGTTATAGAGGAGGGAATACCCGATGGGGGATATTGTGGGTTTAAAAGATAGACTCAGGAGCTTGTATAATGATAGGTTTGATGTGGTGTGGGTAGTGGGTGGTTTGGAGGAGGTCTTATGGGGTGATAGGCCGTCAGCGTGTGTTCTGCACGGACAGATGCGGCGGCGAGTGGCAACAGAAATGGTGGGACTGCATGTGCACGCAGCGATGGTGGGATGTACGGTGGGGCAAGAACTGGTAATGACTGAGGGGATGGGTGGGTATGTGGATGCTTGGTATAGTGATTATATGGGCAGTGTGGGTGTGAGTGAGGGGGGCATTATGGGAGATGGGTGATTGGGTGGAGTGTGTGCTTGACGAGTGATAGGGCGGCGTTGGGAGAGGTCATCACCGAGGAGGTGTGGGTGACTTTAATGGGCATGTGTCAGGGCAAGGCACCTTGTATAGACGGTCTGCCCAGTGACTTTTACATACAACATTGGGGTGTCCTGAAGAACTTTTTGGTTTCTTTAATATTATGAAAGCGCGCAGGGAGTTGGGGGTGCCGCAAGACTGCGATTGTTGTTTTGGTGCCAGAGGGTGTTAGTCAACAGTACAGGACTACCGTATGATATCGCTCATGTGTGGGGACTACAAAATATTTGCGAAGATATTGGGTATTTGCTTAAAGAGGGTCATTAATAAAGTAATCATCGAGGGACAATATGAGATGCCGGGACGTTCTATGTATGAGGGGCATGGGGTCATCAGACGTTTTATAGGGTGTGCACGTGGGAGTGGGGATGGGGTGTTAACGATTGATTGGGAAGCAGCATATGATACTGTTGAGAGAACAGCGTTGTGGAGCTTTATGTGATAAGTAAGTAAGTAAGTAAATTTATTCAGGTATACACAATACAGTTACATAGAATTATCATACATAGCAGCATATGTGTAGAGAACCTAGGATAACCCAAAAAAGTCAGACAGAGTGACTTATTTCCATTGGGGTCCTTTTACCTTATTATTATAATATAAAGGTTATAATATTTTCTTATTATTCTATAATGAAGAGGAAATTGTGGAATGGGTGCATACATTATATAGGGGAGCCGGTATGTGTGTGCAAGTTAATGGAAGGGTGGGAACATGTGTGAGGTTGGCTAGACGTTTGTGACAGGGATGCCCTCTGTCACAAATCCTATTCGTGTGTTTACAGAGCCCTTTTTACAGGGCGGTGGAAAAGTGCATCTGCGAGAGTGTGTGGGAGGATAGAAGTGGTGGACGACCGGGTCTCATAGGCTATGTTGATTATACAATGGTTCTTGTGCGTGGGAGGGAGGGTTTAGACTTTAGAGGGTTTGAGGAGAATCATGGATGTTTTTGAAGCAGTGACAGATATGAAAGTGAATGTGGATAAGTCTAAGCTTCTAGGATTGGGTGGGTGGAAAGGGGTAGGACATGTGTGTGGAGGGGAGAGGTGGTGTGTAGTGGATAGGCTTAAGATTTGTGGGATAGTGTATATGGCTGATGAGGAGATTACAAGGGAGGAAATTTCCACATGCATTGTGAATAAGGTGCTAGGGCACTTGAATGGGTTAAGGTCGACACATCTTTCATTACACCAGCGGGTCACTGTGGTAACTGTTCTTCCGTTTAGCAAAGTATGACATGTAGTTGCAGTATATCCTTTGATGTCTGGGGATGTTTGGAGACTGTTGGGTAAAGTTTTTAGGTATACATGGGGTTCAGGGTGTGATTGTTTGAAAATAAATGGTATAAAATACCGACACAATGGAAACATAAACACATATGCAGTTTAATGTGATCCTTTATTGACAACACACTCAGAGAAGACACTGCCGAGAAGAGATACATAGTCCTCCCCACCAACTCCATTGCCAAACATGTTTCCCACATCTTTTCAAATACATCATTCCAAGCATCTACCTCCACAACCACGACCATCAAGGACATCACCAGTAGTAGACAGGACAAGCTTCCATCCTCTGCAGGGGTATACATAATCCCTTGTAATGACTGCAACAAATTATATGTAGGCGAAACATCAAGAGACCTCCAAACACGTATTTCAGAACACCAATATGCATGCAGGACTGACGATACAAGGAATGCCTGTGTACAACATCGCAATTCACACAACCATTTAATTAACTACAGAAACTCAAGGCTTATCGCCACAGAAGACAACACTCAATACCGAAGAATCCTGGAATCATCGCTTATCTCTATAACCAACAATTTCAACCAGAACAACGGCTTCTATAACATAGCTGAACCACTCGCCAAGAAACTTCTTCATCGCTATCCCACATAAAAACATAGAACACTGCAGAAGGTCTACTCACAGCTTGTCCAATACCCCCTGCCAAGCTACCCAAGACTCTACAACCCCACCCAGTAGATCATCAGATGCGGCATTCTCCACCTGACCTCAACATTCAGAACATGACTATAAATACTCCCGTACCTTCCACCCTAGGTAGATCTGTGTGTGACTTGAAAAAGCCCACTGTGTGGGTGAAGCGTTGTCAATAAAGGATCACATTAAACTGCATATGTGTTTATGTTTCCAGTGTGATTGTTTAAGGAGGGTGGTAGTGACACTTCCGGTAGCCAAGGGGGGACTGGGGTTAATTTCCCTGGGTAATAGGATAAAGGGTGTTTATGTTAAGCAAGAGTTCAGGCGAGAGTGCAGGGAGGGGAGGGGGTTGTGTAAGGTGCAAGAGGACATTCAATGGTGGTGGAGGGGGAAGGATTTACGAGATCGTGAAGCGATTTTGCGGGCAATTTTGCAGGCCAGTGCAACAACAAATATGTGGGTGGAGTCGGTAGAGAGAAGGGTTTGGCCTCAGGTGGCAGTCACTGTGCATAGAGGTGCATACGCCATATGTGCATGGGACGACATTCGGTGCCGTTTGAAGGGGTTGCATCTACGACCATGACCACGTGTGAGAGGGAAGTAATGTTACACAGGATCTTACCGTCTAGGGTGGTTTTACGGAACAGATTTGGGAGGGTGGGATGTGTACGTTTTGCAGGGAAGAGGAATCTGATTTCCATGTAGTCTACTTTTGTGAGCATTTAAGGGTTGTGAGGGAATGGATGGGAATTGTGTTATGAATGGTTGGGGGGGGGAGGTTTCGGTGTTGAGGGCGTTAAGCCTGGATGTGGGAAAGGTGGAGGACAGGGTTCAAAGGGTGGTGGCTTATGTAGTTGTTGATTTTGTTTATATGTCATGGGCGATGCGAGAGACTACGGTAGGAGGACGGCACAAGGCATTAGCAGCATCTTTTTATAAAATTAAGTGTCACAATAAAGAAATATACGGGGGAAGGTGGGAGAGGGATTTTCCGGAGGGTTATAGGGTTTTTACCTTGGGGGACTTGTGGAAGCTGTAGTTGTAAGGGGCAGGAACGGGCTGGTCTCAAAGGGGAAGAGACATATTTTGAGTGTGAACGGAGTATGTTTGCCAAGGAAGGAGCACCTGTTTATGGGGAGTACGTGCCGTGTGGATTGTGGGGGGTTAAAGATTTGCATGTGGGAGTGATACGCCTATGGGTGTAAAGTTCTGGGGATGTGGTGTGCCTGTAGGTTGGGGTTTTGGTATGATGCTAGGTGAAGTTGTTGGAACACAACTTTGTGCAATTAAGACATAATTTATTGCTTATTTTTTATCTAACTTTTATGTGCGATATGTTTCAATTGTGCACGTAAGACGCTGCTTATCATGTATTGTATTTTGGGGGCTCTCAGATTTGGGACCATGCTGTGACGTTACATAGGAAATTCTGTAATTAACTGTTTCTGTTTTATTTCTAACCATGTGGTATGTTCGGTTTTGCTTGAGCGAAGCCATATATTGTATTGTGTGTTGGTGGGACTCAGGAGGAGACCATTGTATGTACAGTAAGGGGTTATGACCACCGTACTAGGTCGCAACGTTTAGATTGTGATTTTGGCGAAGCCTTTCATGTATGGTGACTCAGTTCTCAGGTTGGGTCCTAGATGTGAGAACGTATGAGGAATGTTCAGGTATGGTTGGGTGTGTCTGGTGTGTGGTTGGAGGGGAATGTGGGTAGAGTTGTCGCATGTGCTGCCTCTATGTTTTTTTTTAATGTTTCTTTTGTGTAACCTACATTTAGGAAGGCGGAGACACTGTTTTAAATGTTATATACATGAATTTTCAATGAGCGGATTGTGTAGTCACGATTACCTCTGTTTCTCGACTGTATTTTTACATATACCTAAATGTACCTATATTCAATATGTACCTGAATTTTTAAATAAAATATAAAAAAAAATTCTTTGTAACTTCCTGATAATTCATTAATATTGTAATAATTTAAGTCTTAATATGGTCATAATTAAAGAGACAATTACGTATTTACTATTTGTATTGACAGTTACAATATTATACATGTTACAGGCTGACACTTGTAATATTATAAATGTTACAGTCTTGTAATATTATACATGTTACAGTCTGACACTTGTAATATTATACATGTTACAGTCTGACACTTGTAATATTATACATGTTACAGTCTGACACTTGTAATATTATACATGTTACAGGCTGACACTTGTAATATTATACATGTTACAGTCTGACACTTGTAATATTATACATGTTACAGTCTGACACTTGTAATATTATACATGTTACAGTCTGACACTTGTAATATTATACATGTTACAGTCTGACACTTGTAATATTATACATGTTACAGTCTGACACTTGTAATATTATACATGTTACAGTCTGACACTTGTAATATTATACATGTTACAGGCTGACACTTGTAATATTATACATGTTACAGTCTGACACTTGTAATATTATACATGTTACAGGCTGACACTTGTAATATTATACATGTTACAGTCTGACACTTGTAATATTATACATGTTACAGTCTGACACTTGTAATATTATACATGTTACAGTCTGACACTTGTAATATTATACATGTTACAGGCTGACACTTGTAATATTATACATGTTACAGGCTGACACTTGTAATATTATACATGTTACAGGCTGACACTTGTAATATTATACATGTTACAGTCTGACACTTGTAATATTAATTTTACACGCCTTATTTTTTTCAGATGAAGGGAGAGAAGTGAGTCAGTAATGGTATTGTTAATAAGCAGCAGCAGAAGAAACAGCAGTGAGAGCAGTAATAGTAACAGCAACAGCAGCATCAGAAGTAACAGCAACAACAGCAGTAACAGCAGCAACAGTAACAGCAACACCAGCAACAGAAGTAACAGCAGTAACAGCAACAACAGCAGTAACAGCAACAACAGCAGTAACAGCAACAACAGCAGTAACAGCAGCAACAGTAACAGGAACAGCCGCAGGAGAAGTAACAGCAGTAACAACAAAATTAGTAACAGCAGCAACAGTAACAGCAACACCAGCAGCAGAAGTAACAGCATTAACAGCAACAACAGTAACAGCAACGCCAGCAGCAGAAGTAATAAAAGTAACAGCAACAACATTAGTAACAGCAGCAACAGTAACAGCAACACCAGCAGCAGAAGTAACAGCATTAACAGCAACACCAGCAGCAGAAGTAACAGCAGCAACAGTAACAGCAACAGCCGTAGCAAAGTAACAGCAGTAACAGCAACAACAGTAACAGCAACACCAGCAGAAGTAACAGCATTAACAGCAACAACAGCAGTAACAGTAACAGCAACAGCCGCAGCAGAAGTAACAGCAGTAACAACAACAATATTAGTAACAGCAGCAACAGTAACAGCAACACCAGCAGGAGAAGTAACAGCATTAACAGCAACAACAGTAACAGCAACAGCCACAGCAGAAGTAACAGCAGTAACAACATTAGTAACAGCAGCAACAGTAACAGCAATACCAGCAGCAGAAATAACAGCAACAACAGCAGTAACAGCAAAAGCAGCATCAGAGGATACATAATACACTATGGATGGTATACAAGTGTTTAATGGATGTAGACTTGTCAAAGCTGTTAAGATCTGTGCCAGAAATGTCTTGTATAAGACATTCCTCTGGGGAACCCCAGACAAACCTGCAAATATAAAGTTGAATGATTACTTACAAAAAATAAACGCTCCAGTAACATCAAAATTCTTTGACAAAACACAAAAAGAGATGATTAACAAGAGTCCAGATGGATCAGAGTTTGATGTGTCACTGCTGTATCTCAGTATAAAATTTGCGTGTAAGGATGTGGCTCCATTCAGTGATCAAAAATGGCATATTGAAAATAAAGAAATGGAGTATTATATCACTTCAGTAAAGAACATGAGGAATATTGTTCTTCATGGTCAACTTGCAGTTACTGATGAAGATTATTTTGAAAACATTAAAAAGCTTCGAGAACTGTTAACAGGTTGTCTTGAGACATCTGGAGAGAAGTATGGGAGAGACCAGGATGAAGTCAACCAGGAGGTCAAGCAAATGAATAATGTCCTGGACCACATTATGAATGAGATTCTTGGAGAGGAAGACATACTGATGTATTGTGGAGACAAGCTCAAACATCTTATGATTAATGACAGTCGTGACAAACTTAAGGAGATCTTCCAAAGTGTCACCTATGTCAACCCAGTTTCTTTTATCACTAGTGATTTTAAACTTGAAGTTGACAAAATCTTTGTAGATATTGAGGTCAGACATGGACAACGTGGAAGTGAAGGTAAACATATAAACTATCAACACCTTCTTAAACTTGTTCAGACTACAGCAGTATCATCAGATTCAAGTACTGTCTCACGACAACAGTACCAGACTACAGCAGCAGTAGCATCTACAAGCACTGTCTCACAACAACAGTACCAGACTACAGCAGTACCATCATCTATAAGTACTGTCTCACAACAACAGTACCAGACTACAGCAGTACCATCATCTACAAGTACTGTCTCACAACAACAGTACCAGACTACAGCAGTACCATCATCTATAAGCACTGTCTCACAACAACAGTACCAGACTACAGCAGTACCATCATCTACAAGTTCTGTCTCACAACAACAGTACCAGACTACAGCAGTACCAACATCTACAAGCACTGTCTCACAACAAGGTATATCTACTCACCCACATATAATATTGCTTGAAGGTGTGGCTGGCAGTGGCAAGACTACTCTAGTGAAGTTAGTAATAGATGAATGGACTCAGGGAGGTCAAGGCAATATTAGTGATTTAGATAATTACGAGCTTCTACTGTGGGTACAGTGCCGGGACCCAACAATGACCTGCTACCAGCAACTCCTGGACAGACTGATGCCAGACGTAGCAATAAAATTCAAGGAAATTCTTCCGAAGTTGATGAAGCTTTGCAAGATCTTAATTATAATTGACGGCCTTGATGAAGACAATGAAAGTTCGAGAACACTAGTTCAGAGTCTACTGCAAGAATTTAAGTACTGTTCTAATATTGCTTTTCTGTGCTCTTCACGACCAGAAAAGGTTGAAAACTTTAGGAAAACAATCCCTGCAGAGTATACTGTGCAACATGCAACACTACATGGTATATCTAAGAAAAATTTGGTTCATTTCGTGCGTCTGAACCACCAGGAGATAACCAAACAAACAGGGAATAACAGAATTACTGAAGAACTGGTAAAAATGATGATAAAGTTAAGACTTCATGAACACTTAAGACTACCAATGAATTTGATTCTCATGATATACATCTGGGATCACGACCCTGACCAGCTAAACTTAACATCTGTCACTCCCACGGAGCTATATTATAATATTCATGAACTGTGTAAACATAAGTTAATACACAGACTGATCAACCATCAAGATACAAAGAATATTGATGACACGGAATTGACTGATAAAGTAAATATAATATTGATGCTTATATACAAGACATCACTGGAAGGTTTTTCACGTGATCAGTTAAATTTTGAAGTAAACACTATAGATAAACTTTCAAGAACCTGTAAACAACTGTGTTTACCTTATCAAGAAGTGTTGTCAGCGTTCCTTTGTTTAAGACCAACATGGACGATGCTGGGGATCAAGGAGCGGTACTCAGTTCCTCACAAGGGAATACAAGATTACTTCGCTGCTCTCTATATTGTGTTGAATTTTAATAAACAAAAAAATTCTCCAACTACATCAGCCTCAGCTAAATCAGGCACGTTTCTTAGTATTTGGGGAGTGTTGAAAGAGCGCGTCAGACCAGGAAAAACACCGTCTAACAGTATCAGGAGAGTGTTAGAAGAGAGCATCAGGTCAGCTGTGGTAGACATTAACAAGTACCAGAATGTTCTAATACATGTGGCTGGGTTGCTGCACCTGGTACTTGACCAGGTACCTGAGGTACCTGCACGGGAAGTGGTTCATCTCCTACAAGAGTCTGGTATGAGACACAATAACCAGTGGCTTGATCTCCTTGACAACACTAAGATGTCTCCAGTAATTGTCAAAGAAATATCTCGATTCTTCAATACTGAAGAAACAATTAACGTACGTGATGGACATGTGAGAAGCTGCGCTGCTCTCCTACCACACCTCAGCCCCTGCAAGGTGGGGATTACTATCCGTGGTGACCCTGGTGACCTGCCTGACCTGCCTGACCTGCTGGCTGCCCTCACCCACCACCACTGTACACACCTGCTACTGAACCACCACTACTATCACGCTGACACAACCACGAGTTCTGACAACCTTCTACAACTTGTCCAACCTCTGTGAGTTGTTGTTATTATGTTAATAATGTTACAGAATATAATAACATTATCTTTATCTTAACATTTCTGTTAATGTTAATAATGATACTGAAAATGATAACATTATCTATGTATGAACATTATTGTTAATAATAATGTTACTGTACATATTATAATTGCCTTAACACTAAAGGCTGATGGTGTTAGCATTGTTGTTAGTGTTAATATTGTTATTGTTAATGTTAACATTGTTGTTGTTAACGTTGCTGGTAGTGTTAACAATGCTATAGTGTTAAAATTGTTGGTGTTAGCCCTGTTGTTTGTGTTAATATTGTTGTAGTGTTAAAACCGTTGATGGTGTTAACATTGTTGTTGGTGTTAACATTGCAGTTGATGTTAACTTTCTTGCTGGAATGTTAACATTCTTGATGGTGTTAACATTGGTTTTGTCAACACTGTTGTACGTGTTGACATTGCTGTTAATGTTAACATTGTTGTTATTGTTAACATTATTGTTGGTGCTAATATTGTTGTTAGTGTTAACATTGTTGCTGGAGTTAACATTGTTGATGGTATTAACATTGGTTTTGTTAATATCGTTGTTAGTGATAACGTCGTAGCTGGTGTTAACATTGTTGCTGGTATTAACATTGTTGTTGGTATTAACGTAATTGTTGGTGTTAAAATTGTTTATGGTGTTAAGATTGCTACTAGTGTTAACATTTTCTTGGTGTTAATATAGTTTTGGTGTCAACATTGTTGTTAGAATTGATATTTTTCTTAGTGTTAACATTGTTATTAAGATTGTTGCTGCTTTAACGTTGTTGTTGTAGTTAACATTGTTATTGTTAACATTGGGGGTGTTAACACTGATGTTGTTAACAATGTTGCTTGTGTTAACACTGTGGTTGATGTTAAATTTGTTGTAGTGTTAATTTGCCATTGATGTTAACACTGTTGAAGTGTTAAGATTGTTGCTGATGTTAACATTGTTCTTGATGTTAACATTGTTGTTGTGTTAACATTGTTGTTGGTGTTAACACTGTTGTTGTTAACATTGATTTTTGCAGTTAACATTGTTGCAGGTGTTAACATTGCTGCTGATGTTAACATTTTGGTTGGTAACATTTTTCTTGTTAACATTGGTGGTGTTAACATTGTTGTTGGTGTATACATTGTTTTTGTCAACATTGTTGTGGGTGTTAACATAATTGTTATTGTTAACATTGTTGTTGGTGTTAACATTGTTGTTTGTATTAACAATGTTGTTGGTGCTAACATTGTTGCTAGTGTTAACATTGTTAATCGTATTAACATTGTTGTTGGCGTTAATATTGTTGCCGGTGTTAACATTGTTAGTGTTAATATTGTTGGTGGTGTTTATATTGTTGTTGGTGTTAACATTGTTGCTGGTGTTAACATTGTTAGAGGTGTTAATATTGTTGTTTGTGTTAAAATTTTTGTTGGTGTTAACACTGTTGCTGTGATTAACGTTCTTGTTAACATTGCTGCTGGTGTTACCATTATTGTTTTTGTTAACATTGTTGTGGGGACTAAATTACCTGCATAAACCTCTTTATATTCATACCAGTAATTTAATGACGGCAACAAAGATAACTGTTTCTCATCAATTGCTACAACTCTGAGGCATGTAGAATGTTTTGAGACACTCTAGGTCACCAGGAGAATGTTTTGAGACACTCTAGGTCACCAGGAGAATGTTTTGAGACACTCTAGGTCACCAGGAGAATGTTTTGAGACACTCTAGGTCACCAGGAGAATGTTTTGAAACACTCTAGGTCACCAGGAGAATGTTTTGAGACACTCTAGGTCACCAGGAGAATGTTTTGAGACACTCTAGGTCACCAGGAGAATGTTTTGAAACACTCTAGGTCACCAGGAGAATGTTTTGAGACTCTCTAGGTCACCAGGAGAATGTTTTGAGACACTCTAGGTCACCAGGAGAATGTTTTGAGACACTCTAGGTCACCAGGAGAATGTTTTGAGACACTCTAGGTCACCAGAAGAATAATTTGAGACACTCTAGGTCACCAGGAGAATGTTTTGAGACTCTCTAGGTCACGAGGAGAATTTTTTGAGACACTCTAGGTCCCCAGGAGAATGTTTTGAGACACTCTAGGTCACCAGGAGAATGTTTTGAGACACTCTAGGTCACCACAAGAATAATTTGAGACACTCTAGGTCACCCGGAGAATGTTTTGAGACACTCTAGGACACCAGGAAAATGTTTTGAAACACTCTAGGTCACCAGGAGAATGTTTTGAAACACTCTAGGTCACCAGGAGAATGTTTTGAGACTCTCTAGGTCACCAGGAGAATGTTTTGAGACACTCTAGGTCACAAGGAGAATGTTTTGAGACACTCTAGGTCACCAGGAGAATGTTTTGAAACACTCTAGGTCACCAGGAGAATGTTTTGAAACACTCTAGGTCACCAGGAGAATGTTTTGAGACACTCTAGGTCACCAGGAAAATGTTTTGAGACACTCTAGGTCACCAGGAGAATGTTTTGAGACACTCTAGGTCACCAGGAGAATGTTTTCAGACACTCTAGGTCACCAGGAGAATGTTTTGTGACACTCTAGGTCACCAGGAGAATGTTTTGAGACACTCTAGGTCACCAGGAGAATGTTTTGAGACACTCTAGGTCACCAGGAGAATGTTTTCAGACACTCCAGGTCACCAGGAGAATGTTTTCAGACACTCTAGGTCACCAGGAGAATGTTTTGAGACACTCTAGGTCACCAGGAGAATGTTTTCAGACATTCTAGTTCACCAGGAGAATATTTTGAGACACTCTAGGTCACCATGAGAATGTTTTGAGACACTCTAGGTCACCAGGAGAATGTTTTGTGAAACTCTAGGTCACAAGGAGAATGTTTTCAGACAATCTAGGTCACCAGGAGAATGTTTTCTGACACTCTAGGTCACCAGGAAAATGTTTTGAGACACTCTAGGTCACCATGAGAATGTTTTGAGACACTCTAGGTCACCAGGAGAATGTTTTGAGACACTCTAGGTCACCAGGAGAATGTTTTGAGACACTCTAGGTCACCAGGAGAATGTTTTCAGACACTCTAGATCACCAGGAGAATGTTTTGAGACACTCTAGGTCACCAGGAGAATGTTTTGAGACAATCTAGGTCACCAGGAGAATGTTTTGAGACACTCTAGGTCACCAGGAGAATGTTTTGAGACACTCTAGGTCACCAGGAGAATGTTTTGTGAAACTCTAGGTCACAAGGAGAATGTTTTCAGACAATCTAGGTCACCAGGAGAATGTTTTCTGACACTCTAGGTCACCAGGAAAATGTTTTGAGACACTCTAGGTCAACAGGAGAATGTTTTGAGACAATCTAGGTCACCAGGAGAATGTTTTGAGACACTCTAGGTCACCAGGAGAATGTTTTGAGACACTCTAGGTCACCAGGAGAATGTTTTGTGACACTCTAGGTCACCAGGAGAATGTTTTGAGACACTCTAGGTCACCAGGAGAATGTTTTGAGACACTCTAGGTCACCAGGAGAATGTTTTCAGACACTCTAGGTCACCAGGAGAATGTTTTCAGACACTCTAGGTCACCAGGAGGATGTTTTGAGACACTCTAGGTCACCAGGAGAATGTTTTCAGACATTCTAGGTCACCAGGAGAATATTTTGAGACACTCTAGGTCACCAGGAGAATGTTTTGAGACACTCTAGGTCACCAGGAGAATATTTTGAGACACTCTAGGTCACCAGGAGAATGTTTTGAGACACTCTAGGTCACCAGGAGAATGTTTTCAGACACTCTAGGTCACCAGGAGAATGTTTTCAGACACTCTAGGTCACCAGGAGAATGTTTTGAGACACTCTAGGTCACCAGGAGAATGTTTTCAGACACTCTAGGTCACCAGGAGAATGTTTTCAGACACTCTAGGTCACCAGGAGAATATTTTGAGACACTCTAGGTCACCAGGAGAATGTTTTGAGACACTCTAGGTCACCAGGAGAATATTTTGAGACACCCTAGGTCACCAGGAGAATGTTTTGAGACACTCTAGGTCACCAGAAGAATGTTTTCAGACACTCTAGGTCACCAGGAGAATGTTTTCAGACACTCTAGGTCACCAGGAGAATGTTTTGAGACACTCTAGGTCACCAGGAGAATGTTTTCAGACACTCTAGGTCACCAGGAGAATGTTTTCAGACACTCTAGGTCACCAGGAGAATATTTTGAGACACTCTAGGTCACCAGGAGAATGTTTTGAGACACTCTAGGTCACCAGGAGAATGTTTTCAGACACTCTAGGTCACCAGGAGAATGTTTTCAGACACTCTAGGTCACATGGAGAATGTTTTGAGACACTCTAGGTCACCAGGAGAATGTTTTGAGAACCTCTAGGTCACCAGGAGAATGTTTTGAGACACTCTAGGTCACCAGGAGAAAGTTTTGAGACACTCTAGGTCACCAGGAGAATGTTTTGAGACACTCTAGGTCACCAGAAGAATATTTTGAGACACTCTAGGTCACCAGGAGAATGTTTTGAGACACTCTAGGTCACCAGGAGAATGTTTTGAGACACTCTAGGTCACCAGGAGAATGTTTTGAGACACTCTAGGTCACCAGGAGAATGTTTTGAGACACTCTAGGTCACCAAGAGAATGTTTTGAGACACTCTAGGTCACCAGGAGAATGTTTTGAGACACTCTAGGTCACCAGGAGAATGTTTTGAGACACTCTAGGTCACCAGGAGAATGTTTTGAGACACTCTAGGTCACCAGGAGAATGTTTTGAGACACTCTAGGTCACCAGGAGAATGTTTTGAGACACTGTAGGTCACCAGAAGAATAATTTGAGACACTTTAGGTCACCAGGAGAATGTTTTGAGACACTCTAGGTCACCAGGAGAATGTTTTCAGACAATCTAGGTCACCAGGAGAATGTTTTCTGACACTCTAGGTCACCAGGAAAATGTTTTGAGACACTCTAGGTCAACAGGAGAATGTTTTGAGACAATCTAGGTCACCAGGAGAATGTTTTGAGACACTCTAGGTCACCAGGAGAATGTTTTCAGACACTCCAGGTCACCAGGAGAATGTTTTCAGACACTCTAGGTCACTAGGTCACCAGGAGAATGTTTTGAGACACTCTAGGTCACCAGGAGAATGTTTTCAGACATTCTAGTTCACCAGGAGAATATTTTGAGACACTCTAGGTCACCATGAGAATGTTTTGAGACACTCTAGGTCACCAGGAGAATGCTTTGAGACACTCTAGGTCACCATGAGAATGTTTTGAGACACTCTAGGTCACCAGGAGAATGTTTTGAGACACTCTAGGTCACCAGGAGAATGTTTTGAGACACTCTAGGTCACCAGGAGAATGTTTTGAGACACTCTAGGTCACCAGGAGAATGTTTTGAGACACTCTAGGTCACCAGGAGAATGTTTTGAGACACTCTAGGTCACCAGGAGAATGTTTTGAGACACTCTAGGTCACCAGGAGAATGTTTTGAGACACTCTAGGTCACCAGGAGAATGTTTTGTGACACTCTAGGTCACCAGGAGAATGTTTTGAGACACTCTAGGTCACCAGGAGAATGTTTTGAGACACTCTAGGTCACCAGGAGAATGTTTTGATAATCTCTAGGTCACCAGGAGAATTTTTTGAGACACTCTAGGTCACCAGGAGAATGTTTTGAGACACTCTAGGTCACCAGGAGAATGTTTTGAGACACTCTAGGTCACCAGGAGAATGTTTTGAGACACTCTAGGTCACCAGGAGAATGTTTTGAGACACTCTAGGTCACCAGGAGAATGTTTTGAGACACTCTAGGTCACCAGGAGAATGTTTTGAGACACTCTAGGTCACCACGAGAATGTTTTGAGACACTCTAGGTCACCAGGAGAATGTTTTGAGACACTCTAGGTCACCAGGAGAATGTTTTGAGACACTCTAGGTCACCAGGAGAATGTTTTGAGACACTCTAGATCACCAGGAGAATGTTTTGAGACACTCTAGGTCACCAGGAGAATGTTTTGAGACACTCTAGGTCACCAGGAGAATGTTTTGAGACACTCTAGGTCACCAGGAGAATGTTTTGAGACACTCTAGGTCGCCAGGAGAATGCTTTGAGACACTCTAGGTCACCAGGAGAATGTTTTGAGACACTCTAGGTCACCAGGAGAATGTTTTGAGACACTCTAGGTCACTAGGAAAATGTTTTGAGACACTCTAGGTCACAAGGAGAATGTTTTGAGACACTCTAGGTGACAAGGAGAATGTTTTAAGACACTCTAGGTCACCAGGAGAATGTTTTGAGACACTCTAGGTCACCAGGAGAATGTTTTGAGACACTCTAGGTCACCAGGAGAATGTTTTGAGACACTCTAGGTCACCAGGAGAATGTTTTGAGACACTCTAGGTCACCAGGAGAATGTTTTGAGACACTCTAGGTCACCAGGAGAATGTTTTGAGACACTCTAGGTCACCAGGAGAATGTTTTGAGACACTCTAGGTCACCAGGAGAATGTTTTGAGACACTCTAGGTCACCAGGAGAATGTTTTCAGACACTCTAGGTCACCAGGAGAATGTTTTCAGACACTCTAGGTCACCAGGAGAATGTTTTGAGACACTCTAGGTCACCAGGAGAATGTTTTGAGACACTCTAGGTCACCAGGAGAATGTTTTGAGACACTCTAGGTCACCAGGAGAATGTTTTGAGACACTCTAGGTCACCAGGAGAATGTTTTGAGACACTCTAGGTCACCAGGAGAATGTTTTGAGACACTCTAGGTCACCAGGAGAATGTTTTGAGACACTCTAGGTCACCAGGAGAATGTTTTCAGACACTCTAGGTCACCAGGAGAATGTTTTGAGACACTCTAGGTCACCAGGAGAATGTTTTGAGACACTCTAGGTCACCAGGAGAATGTTTTGAGACACTCTAGGTCACCAGGAGAATGTTTTGAGACACTCTAGGTCACCAGGAGAATGTTTTGAGACACTCTAGGTCACCAGGAGAATGTTTTGAGACACTCTAGGTCACCAGGAGAATGTTTTGAGACACTCTAGGTCACCAGGAGAATGTTTTGAGACACTCTAGGTCACCAGGAGAATGTTTTGAGACACTCTAGGTCACAAGGAGAATGTTTTGAGACATTCTAGGTCACCAGGAGAATGTTTTCAGACACTCTAGGTCACCAGGAGAATGTTTTGAGGCTTTCTTGGTCACCAGGAGAATGTTTTGAAACACTCTTGGTCACCAGGAGAATGTTTTGAAACACTCTAGGTCACCAGGAGAATGTTTTGAGACACTCTAGGTCACCAGGAGAATGTTTTGAGACACTCTAGGTCACCAGTAGAATGTTTTGAGACACTCTAGGTCACCAGGAGAATGTTTTGAGACTCTCTAGATCACCAGTAGAATGGTTTGAAACACTCTAGGTCACCAGGAGAAGGTTTTTAGACACTCTAGGTCACCAGGGAAAAGTTTTGAGACACTCTAGGTCACCAGGAGAATGTTTGAGACACTCTAGGTCACCAGGAGAATGTTTTGAGACTCTCTAGGTCACCATGAGAATGTTTTGAGACACTCTAGTTCACCCGGAGAATGTTTTGAGACACTCTAGGTCACCAGGAGAATGTTTTGAGACACTCTAGGTCACCAGGAGAATGTTTTGAGACACTCTAGGTCACCAGGAGAATGTTTTGAGACACTCTAGGTCACCAGGAGAATGTTTTGAGACACTCTAGGTCACCAGGAGAATGTTTTGAGACACTCTAGGTCACCAGGAGAATGTTTTGAGACACTCTAGGTCACCAGGAGAATGTTTTGAGACACTCTAGGTCACCAGGAGAATGTTTTGAGACACTCTAGGTCACCAGGAGAATGTTTTGAGACACTCTAGGTCACCAGGAGAATGTTTTGAGACACTCTAGGTCACCAGGAGAATGTTTTGAGACACTCTAGGTCACCAGGAGAATGTTTTGAGACACTCTAGGTCACCAGGAGAATGTTTTGAGACACTCTAGGTCACCAGGAGAATGTTTTGAGACACTCTAGGTCACCAGGAGAATGTTTTGAGACACTCTAGGTCACCAGGAGAATGTTTTGAGACACTCTAGGTCACCAGGAGAATGTTTTGAGACACTCTAGGTCACCAGGAGAATGTTTTGAGACACTCTAGGTCACCAGGAGAATGTTTTGAGACACTCTAGGTCACCAGGAGAATGTTTTGAGACACTCTAGGTCACCAGGAGAATGTTTTGAGACACTCTAGGTCACCAGGAGAATGTTTTGAGACACTCTAGGTCACCAGGAGAATGTTTTGAGACACTCTAGGTCACCAGGAGAATGTTTTGAGACACTCTAGGTCACCAGGAGAATGTTTTGAGACACTCTAGGTCACCAGGAGAATGTTTTGAGACACTCTAGGCCACCAGGAGAATGTTTTGAGACACTCTAGGTCACCAGGAGAATGTTTTGAGACTGTCTAGGTCACAAGGAGAATGGTTTGAGACACTCTAGGTCACCAGGAGAATGTTTTGAGACACTCTAGGTCGCCAGGAGAATGCTTTGCGACACTCTAGGTTACTAGGAAAATGTTTTGAGACACTCTAGGTCACAAGGAGAATGTTTTGAGACACTCTAGGTCACCAGGAGAATGTTTTTTGAGACACTCTAGGTCACCAGGAGAATGTTTTTGAGACACTCTAGGTCACCAGGAGAATGTTTTGAGACACTCTAGGTCACCAGGAGAATGTTTTGAGACACTCTAGGCCACCAGGAGAATGTTTTGAGACACTCTAGGTCACCAGGAGAATGTTTTGAGACTGTCTAGGTCACAAGGAGAATGGTTTGAGACACTCTAGGTCACCAGGAGAATGTTTTGAGGCACTCTAGGTCGCCAAGAGAATGCTTTGAGACACTCTAGGTCACCGGGAGAATGTTTTGAGACACTCTAGGTCACCAGGAGAATGTTTTGAGACACTCTAGGTCACTAGGAAAATGTTTTGAGACACTCTAGGTCACAAGGAGAATGTTTTGAGACACTCTAGGTCACCAGGAGAATGTTTTGAGACACTCTAGGTCACCAGGAGAATGTTTTGAGACACTCTAGGTCACCAGGAGAATGTTTTCAGACACTCTAGGTCACCAGGAGAATGTTTTGAGACACTCAAGATCACCAGGAGAATGTTTTGAGACACTCTAGGTCACCAGGAGAATGTTTTGAGACACTCTAGGTCACCAGGAGAATGTTTTGAGACACTCTAGATCACCAGGAGAATGTTTTGAGACACTCTAGGTCACCAGGAGAATGTTTTCAGACACTCTAGGTCACCAGGAGAATGTTTTCAGACACTCTAGGTCACCAGGAGAATGTTTTGAGACTCTCTGGGTCACCAGGAGAATGTTTTGAGACACTCTAGGTAACCAGGAGAATGTTTTGAGACACTCTAGGTCACCAGGAGAATGTTTTGAGACACTCTAGGTCACCAGGAGAATGTTTTGAGACACTCTAGGTCACCAGGAGAATGTTTTGAGACACTCTAGGTCACCAGGAGAATGGTTTGAGACACTCTAGGTCACCAGGAGAATGTTTTGAGACACTCTAGGTCGCCAGGAGAATGCTTTGCGACACTCTAGGTCACCAGGAGAATGTTTTGAGACACTCTAGGTCACCAGGAGAATGTTTTGAGACACTCTAGGTCACTAGGAAAATGTTTTGAGACACTCTAGGTCACAAGGAGAATGTTTTGAGACACTCTAGGTGACAAGGAGAATGTTTTAAGACACTCTAGGTCACCAGGAGAATGTTTTGAGACACTCTAGGTCACCAGGAGAATGTTTTGAGACACTCTAGGTCACCAGGAGAATGTTTTGAGACACTCTAGGTCACCAGGAGAATGTTTTGAGACAGTCTAGGTCACCAGGAGAATGTTTTGAAACACTCTAGGTCGCCAGCAGAATGTTTTGAGACTCTCTAGGTCACCAGGAGAATGTTTTGAGACACTCTAGGTCACCAGGAGAATGTTTTGAGACACTCTAGGTCACCAGGAGAATGTTTTGAGACACTCTAGGTCACCAAGAGAATGTTTTGAGACACTCTAGGTCACAAGGAGAATGTTTTGAGGCACTCTAGGTCACAAGGAGAATGTTTTCAGACACTCTAGGTCAATAGGAGAATGTTTTGAGTCACTCTAGGTCACCAGGAGAATGTTTTGAGACACTCTAGGTCACCAGGAGAATGTTTTGAGACACTCTAGGTCACCAGGAGAATGTTTTGAGACACTCTAGGTCACCAGGAGAATGTTTTGAAACACTCTAGGTCACCAGGAGAATGTTTTGAGACACTCTAGGTCACCAGGAGAATGTTTTGAGACACTCTAGGTCACCAGGAGAATGTTTTGAGACTCTCTAGGTCACCAGGAGAATGTTTTCACCAGGAGACACTCTAGGTCACCAGGAGAATGTTTTGAGACACTCTAGGTCACCAGGAGAATGTTTTGAGGACACTCTAGGTCACCAGGAGAATGTTTTGAGACACTCTAGGTCACCAGGAGAATGTTTTGAGACACTCTAGGTCACCAGGAGAATGTTTTGAGACACTCTAGGTCACCAGGAGAATGTTTTGAGACACTCTAGGTCACCAGGAGAATGTTTTGAGACACTCTAGGTCACCAGGAGAATGTTTTGAGACACTCTAGGTCACCAGGAGAATGTTTTGAGGCACTCTAGGTCACCAGGAGAATGTTTTGAGACACTCTAGGTCACCAGGAGAATGTTTTGAGACACTTTAGGTCACCAGGAGAATGTTTTGAGACAGTCTAGGTCACCAGGAGAATGTTTTGAGACACTCTTCGTCACCAGGAAAATGTTTTGAGACACTCTAGGTCACCAGGAGAATGTTTTGAGACACTCTAGGTCACCAGGAGAATGTTTTGAGACACTCTAGGTCACCAGGAGAATGTTTTGAGACACTCTAGGTCACCAGGAGAATGTTTTGAGACACTCTAGGTCACCAGGAGAATGTTTTGAGACATTCTAGGTCACCAGGAGAATGTTTTGAGACACTCTAGGTCACCAGGAGAATGTTTTGAGACACTCTAGGTCACCAGGAGAATGTTTTGAAACACTCTAGGTCACCAGGAGAATGTTTTGAGACACTCTAGGTCACCAGGAGAATGTTTTGAGACACTCTAGGTCACCAGGAGAATGTTTTGAGACACTCTAGGTCACCAGGAGAATGTTTTGAGACACTCTAGGTCACCAGGAGAATGTTTTGAGACACTCTAGGTCACCAGGAGAATGAGACACTCTAGGTCACCAGGAGAATGTTTTGAGACACTCTAGGTCACCAGGAGAATGATTTGAGATACTCTAGGTCACCAGGAGAATGTTTTGAGACACTCTAGGTCACCAGGAGAATGTTTCGAGACACTCTAGGTCACCAGGAGAATGTTTTGAGATACTCTAGGTCACCAGGAGAATGTTTTGAGACACTCTAGGTCACCAGGAGAATGTTTTGAGACACTCTAGGTCACCAGGAGAATGTTTTGAGACACTCTAGGTCACCAGGAGAATGTTTTGAGGTCACACTCTAGGTCACACAGGAGAAATGTTTTGAGACACTCTAGGTCACCAGGAGAATGTTTTGAGACACTCTAGGTCACCAGGAGAATGTTTTGAGACACTCTAGGTCACCAGGAGAATGTTTTGAGACACTCTAGGTCACCAGGAGAATGTTTTGAGACACTCTAGGTCACCAGGAGAATGTTTTGAGACACTCTAGGTCACCAGGAGAATGTTTTGAGACACTCTAGGTCACCAGGAGAATGTTTTGAGACACTCTAGGTCACCAGGAAAATGTTTTGAGACACTCTAGGTCACCAAGAGAATGTTTTGAGACACTCTAGGTCACCAGGAGAATGTTTTGAGACACTCTAGGTCACCAGGAGAATGTTTTGAGACACTCTAGGTCACCAGGGGAATGTTTTGAGACACTCTAGGTCACCAGTAGAATGTTTTGAGACACTCTAGGTCACCAGGAGAATGTTTTGACACTCTAGACAGGAGAATCTCTAGGTCACCAGGAGAGAATGTTTTGAGACACTCTAGGTCACCAGGAGAATGTTTTGAGACACTCTAGGTCACCAGGAGAATGTTTTGAGACACTCTAGGTCACCTGGAGAATGTTTTGAGACACTCTAGGTCACCAGGAGAATGTTTTGAGAAACTCTAGGTCACCAGGAGAATGTTTTGAGACACTCTAGGTCACCAGGAGAATGCTTTGCGACACTCTCGGTCACCAGGAGAATGTTTTGAGACACTCTAGGTCACCAGGAGAATGTTTTGAGACACTCTAGGTCACCAGGAGAATGTTTTGAGACACTCTAGGTCACCAGGAGAATGTTTTGAGACACTCTAGGTCACCAGGAGAATGTTTTGAGACACTCTAGGTCACCAGGAGAATGTTTTGAGACACTCTAGGTCACCAGGAGAATGTTTTGAGACATTCTAGATCACCAGGAGAATATTTTGAGACACTCTAGGTCACCAGGAGAATGTTTTCAGACACTCTAGGTCACCAGGAGAATGTTTTCAGACACTCTAGGTCACCAGGAGAATGTTTTGAGACTCTCTGGGTCACCAGGAGAATGTTTTCACACTAGGTCACCAGGAGAATGTTTTGAGACAATCTAGGTCACCAGGAGAATGTTTTGAGACACTCTAGGTCACCAGGAGAATGTTTTGAAACACTCTAGGTCACCAGAAGAATGTTTTGAGACACTCTAGGTCACCAGGAGAATGTTTTGAGACTCTATAGGTCACCAGGAGAATGTTTTGAGACACTATAGGTCACCAGGAGAATGTTTTGAGACACTCTAGGTCACCAGGAGAATGTTTTGAGACACTCTAGGTCACCAGGAGAATGTTTTGAGACAATCTAGGTCACCAGGAGAATGTTTTGAGACACTCTAGGTCACCAGGAGAATGTTTTGAGACACTCTAGGTCACCAGGAGAATGTTTTGAGACACTCTAGGTCACCAGGAGAATGTTTTGAGACACTCTAGGTCACCAGGAGAATGTTTTGAGACACTCTAGGTCACCAGGAGAATGTTTTGAGACACTCTAGGTCACCAGGAGAATGTTTTGAGACACTCTAGGTCACCAGGAGAATGTTTTGAGACACTCTAGGTCACCAGGAGAATGTTTTGAGACTCTCTAGGTCACCAGGAGAATGTTTTGAAACACTCTAGGTCACCAGGAGAATGTTTTGAAACACTCTAGGTCACCAGGAGAATGTTTTGAAACACTCTAGGTCACCAGGAGAATGTTTTGAGACTCTCTAGGTCACCAGGAGAATGTTTTGAGACACTCTAGGTCACCAGGAGAATGTTTTGAGACACTCTAGGTCACCAGGAGAATGTTTTGAGACACTCTAGGTCACCAGGAGAATGTTTTGAGACACTCTAGGTCACCAGGAGAATGTTTTGAGACACTCTAGGTCACCATGAGAATGTTTTCAGACACTCTAGGTCACCAGGAGAATGTTTTGAGACTCTCTAGGTCACCAGGAGAATGTTGTCAGACACTCTAGATCACCAGGAGAATGTTTTGAGACACTCTAGGTCACCAGGAGAATGTTTTGAGACACTCTAGGTCGCCAGGAGAATGCTTTTTGACTCTCTAGGTCACCAGGAGAATGTTTTGAAACACTATTTCACCAGAAGAATGTTTTGAGACACTCTAGGTCACCAGGAGAATGTTTTGAGACACTCTAGGTCACCAGGAGAATGTTTTGAGACACTCTAAATCACCAGGAGAATGTTTTGAGACACTCTAGTTCACCAGGAGAATGTTTTGAGACACTCTAGGTCACCAGGAGAATGTTTTGAGACACTCTAGGTCACCAGGAGAATGTTTTGAGACTCTCTAGGTCACCAGGAGAATGTTTTGAGACACTCTAGGTCACCAGGAGAATGTTTTGAGACACTCTAGGTCACCAGGAGAATGTTTTGAGACACTCTAGGTCACCAGGAGAATGTTTTGAGACACTCTAGGTCACCAGGAGAATGTTTTGAGACACTCTAGGTCACCAGGAGAATGTTTTGAGACACTCTAGGTCACCAGGAGAATGTTTTGAGACACTCTAGGTCACCAGGAGAATGTTTTGAGACACTCTAGGTCACCAGGAGAATGTTTTGAGACACTCTAGGTCACCAGGAGAATGTTTTGAGACACTCTAGGTCACCAGGAGAATGTTTTGAGACACTCTAGGTCACCAGGAGAATGTTTTGACCAGGAGAATGTTTTGAGACACTCTAGGTCACCAGGAGAATGTTTTGAGACACTCTAGGTCACCAGAAGAATGTTTTGAGACACTCTCTAGGTCACCAGGAGAATGTTTTGAGACAATCTAGGTCACCAGGAGAATGTTTTGAGACACTCTAGGTCACCAGGAGAATGTTTTGAAAGACTCTAGGTCACCAGAAGGATGTTTTGAGTCACTCTAGGTCACCAGGAGAATGTTTTGAGACACTCTAGGTCACCAGGAGAATGTTTTGAGACTCTCTAGGTCACCAGGAGAATGTTTTGAAACACTCTAGGTCACCAGGAGAATGTTTTGAAACACTCTAGGTCACCAGGAGAATGTTTTGAGACTCTCTAGGTCACCAGGAGAATGTTTTGAGACACTCTAGGTCACCAGGAGAATGTTTTTTGAGACACTCTAGGTCACCAGGAGAATGTTTTGAGACACTCTAGGTCACCAGGAGAATGTTTTGAGACACTCTAGGTCACCACACTCTAGGTCACCAGGAGAATGTTTTCTAGAGAGAATGTTTTGAGACACTCTAGGTCACCAGGAGAATGTTTTGAGACACTCTAGGTCACCAGGAGAATGTTTTGAGACACTCTAGGTCACCAGGAGAATGTTTTGAGACACTCTAGGTCACCAGGAGAATGTTTTGAGACACTCTAGGTCACCAGGAGAATGTTTTGAGACACTCTAGGTCACCAGGAGAATGTTTTGAGACACTCTAGGTCACCAGGAGAATGTTTTGAGACACTCTAGGTCACCAGGAGAATGTTTTGAGACACTCTAGGTCACCAGGAGAATGTTTTGAGACACTCTAGGTCACCAGGAGAATGTTTTGAGACACTCTAGGTCACCAGGAGAATGTTTTGAGGTCACACTCTAGGTCACCAGGAGAATGTTTTGAGACACTCTAGGTCACCAGGAGAATGTTTTGAGACACTCTAGGTCACCAGGAGAATGTTTTGAGACACTCTAGGTCACCAGGAGAATGTTTTGAGACACTCTAGGTCACCAGGAGAATGTTTTGAGACACTCTAGGTCACCAGGAGAATGTTTTGAGACACTCTAGGTCACCAGGAGAATGTTTTGAGACACTCTAGGTCACCAGAGACACTCTAGAGAGACACTGGTCACCAGGAGAATTTTTGAGACACTCTAGGTCACCAGGAGAATGTTTTTTTACACTCTAGGTCACCAGGAGATTGTTTTGAGACACTCTAGGTCACCAGGAGAATGTTTTGAGACACTCTAGGGCACCAGGAGAATGTTTTGAGACACTCTAGGCCACCATGAGAATGTTTCGAGACACTCTAGGTCACCAGGAGAATGTTTTGAGACACTCTAGGTCACCAGGAGAATGTTTTGAGACACTCTAGGTCACCAGGAGAATGTTTTGAGACACTCTAGGTCACCAGGAGAATGTTTTGAGACACTCTAGGTCACCAGGAGAATGTTTTGAGACACTCTAGGTCACCAGGAGAATGTTTTGAGACACTCTAGGTCACAAGGAGAATGTTTTGAGACACTCTAGGTCACCAGGAGAATGTTTTGAGACACTCTAGGTCACCAGGAGAATGTTTTGAGACACTCTAGGTCACCAGGAGAATGTTTTGAGACACTCTAGGTCACACCAGGAGAATGTTTTGAGACACTCTAGGTCACCAGGAGAATGTTTTGAGACACTCTAGGTCACCAGAAGAATGTTTTGAGACACTCTAGGTCACCAGGAGAATGTTTTGAGACACTCTAGGTCACCAGGAGAATGTTTTGAGACACACCAGGAGAATCTAGGTCACCAGGAGAATGTTTTGAGACACTCTATGTCACCAGGTGAATGTTTTGAGACACTCTAGGTCACCAGGAGAATGTTTTGAGACACTCTAGGTCACCAGGAGAATGTTTTGAGACACTCTAGGTCACCAGGAGAATGTTTTGACACACTCTAGGTCACCAGGAGAATGTTTTGAGACACTCTAGGTCACCAGGAGAATGTTTTGAGACACTCTAGGTCACCAGGAGAATGTTTTGAGACACTCTAGGTCACCAGGAGAATGTTTTGAGGCACTCTTGGTTACCAGGAGAATGTTTTGAGACACTCTAGGTCACCAGGAGAATGTTTTGAGGCACTCTAGGTCACCAGGAGAATGTTTTGAGACACTCTAGGTCACCAGGAGAATGTTTTGAGACACTCTAGGTCACCAGGAGAATGTTTTGAGACACTCTAGGTCACCAGGAGAATGTTTTGAGACACTCTAGGTCACCAGGAGAATGTTTTGAGACACTCTAGGTCACCAGGAGAATGATTTGAGACACTCTAGGTCACCAGGAGAATGTTTTGAGACACTCTAGGTCACCAGGAGGTCACCAGGAGAATGTTTTGAGACACTCTAGGTCACCAGTAGAATGTTTTGAGGCACTCTAGGTCACCAGGAGAATGTTTTGAGACACTCTAGGTCACCAGGAGAATGTTTTGAGACACTCTAGGTCACCAGGAGAATGTTTTGAGGCACTCTAGGTCACCAGGAGAATGTTTTGAGACACTCTAGGTCACCAGGAGAATGTTTTGAGACACTCTAGGTCACCAGGAGAATGTTTTGAGACACTCTAGGTCACCAGGAGAATGTTTTGAGACACTCTAGGTCACCAGGAGAATGTTTTGAGACACTCTAGGTCACCAGGAGAATGTTTTGAGACACTCTAGGTCACCAGGAGAATGGTTTGAGACACTCTAGGTCACCAGGAGAATGTTTTGAGACACTCTAGGTCACCAGGAGAATGTTTTGAGACACTCTAGGTCACCAGGAAAATGTTTTGAGACACTCTAGGTCACCAGGAGAAGGTTTTGAGACACTCTAGGTCACCAGGAGAATGTTTTGAGACACTCTAGATCACCACAGAATGTTTCGAGACTCTCTAGGTCACCAGGAGAATGTTTTGAGACACTCTAGGTCACCAGGAGAATGTTTTGAGACACTCTAGGTCACCAGGAGAATGTTTTGAGACACTCTAGGTCACCAGGAGAATGTTTTGAGACACTCTAGGTCACCAGGAGAATGTTTTGAGACACTCTAGGTCACCAGGAGAATGTTTTGAAACACTCTAGGTCACCAGGAGAATGTTTTGAGACACTCTAGGTCACCAGGAGAATGTTTTGAGACACTCTAGGTCACCAGGAGAATGTTTTGAGACACTCTAGGTCACCAGGAGAATGTTTTGAGACACTCTAGGTCACCAGGAGAATGTTTTGAGACACTCTAGGTCACAAGGAGAATGTTTTGAGACACTCTAGGTCACCAGGAGAATGTTTTGAGACACACTAGGTCACCAGGAGTATGTTTTGAGACACTCTAGGTCACCAGAACAATGTTTTGAGACTCTCTAGGTCAGCAGGAGAATGTTTTGAGGCAGTCTAGGTCACCAGGAGAATGTTTTGAGACTCTCTAGGTCACAAGGAGAATGTTTTGAGACACTCTAGGTCACCAGGAGAATGTTTTGAGACACTCTAGGTCACCAGGAGAATGTTTTGAGACACTCTAGGTCACCAGGAGAATGTTTTGAGACTCTCTAGGTCACCAGGAGAATGTTTTGAGACACTCTAGGTCACCAGGAGAATGTTTTGAGACACTCTAGGTCACCAGGAGAATGTTTTGAGACACTCTAGGTCACCAGGAGAATGTTTTGAGACACTCTAGGTCACCAGGAGAATGTTTTGAGACACTCTAGGTCACCAGGAGAATGTTTTGAGACACTCTAGGTCACCAGGAGAATGTTTTGAGACACTCTAGGTCACCAGGAGAATGTTTTCAGACACTCTAGGTCACCAGGAGAATGTTTTCAGACACTCTAGGTCACCAGGAGAATGTTTTGAGACACTCTAGGTCACCAGGAGAATGTTTTGAGACACTCTAGGTCACCAGGAGAATGTTTTGAGACACTCTAGGTCACCAGGAGAATGTTTTGAGACACTCTAGGTCACCAGGAGAATGTTTTGAGACACTCTAGGTCACCAGGAGAATGTTTTGAGACACTCTAGGTCACCAGGAGAATGTTTTGAGACACTCTAGGTCACCAGGAGAATGTTTTGAGACACTCTAGGTCACCAGGACAATTTTTTGAGACACTCTAGGTCACCATGAGAATGTTTTGAGACACTCTAGGTCACCAGGAGAATGTTTTGAGACACTCTAGGTCACCAGGAGAATGTTTTGAGACACTCTAGGTCACCAGGAGAATGTTTTGAGACACTCTAGGTCACCAGGAGAATGTTTTGAGACACTCTAGGTCACCAGGAGAATGTTTTGAGACACTCTAGGTCACCAGGAGAATGTTTTCAGACACTCTAGGTCACCAGGAGAATGTTTTGAGACACTCTAGGTCACCAGGAGAATGTTTTGAGACACTCTAGGTCACCAGGAGAATGTTTTCAGACAATCTAGGTCACCAGGAGAATGTTTTCAGACAATCTAGGTCACCAGGAGAATGTTTTGAGACACTCTAGGTCACCAGGAGAATGTTTTGTAACACTCTAGGTCACCAAGAGAATGTTTTCAGACAATCTAGGTCACCAGGAGAATGTTTTCAGACACTCTAGGTCACCAGGATAATGTTTTGAGACTCTCTAGGTCACCAGGAAAATGTTTTCAGACACTCTAGGTCACCAGGAGAAAGTTTTGAGACACTCTAGATCACCAGGAGAATGTTTTGAAACACTCTAGGTCAACAGAAGAATGTTTTGAGACACTCTAGGTCACCAGGAGAATGTTTTGAGACACTCTAGGTCACCAGGAGAATGTTTTGAGACACTCTAGGTCACAAGGAGAATGTTTTGAGACACTCTAGGTCACCAGGAGAATGTTTTGAGACACTCTAGGTCACCAGGAGAATGTTTTGAGACACTCTAGGTCACCAGGAGAATGTTTTGAGACACTCTAGGTCACCAGGAGAATGTTTTGAGACACTCTAGGTCACCAGGAGAATGTTTTGAGACACTCTAGGTCACCAGGAGAATGTTTTCAGACACTCTAGGTCACCAGGAGAATGTTTTGAGACACTCTAGGTCACCAGGAGAATGTTTTGAGACACTCTAGGTCACCAGGAGAATGTTTTGAGACACTCTAGGTCACCAGGAGAATGTTTTGAGACTCTCTAGGTCACCAGGAGAATGTTTTCAGACACTCTAGGTCACCAGGAGAATGTTTTGAGACACTCTAGGTCACCAGGAGAATGTTTTGAGACACTCTAGGTCACCAGGAGAATGTTTTGAGACACTCTATGTCACCAGGAGAATGTTTTGAGACACTCTAGATCACCAGGAGAATGTTTTGAGACACTCTAGGTCACAAGGAGAATGTTTTGAGACACTCTAGGTCACCAGGAGAATGTTTTGAGACACTCTAGGTCACCAGGAGAATGTTTTGAGACACTCTAGGTCACCAGGAGAATGTTTTCAGACACTCTAGGTCACCAGGAGAATGTTTTGAGACACTCTAGGTCACCAGGAGAATGTTTTCAGACACTCTAGGTCACCAGGAGAATGTTTTGAGACACTCTAAATCACCAGGAGAATGTTTTGAGACTCTCTAGGTCACCAGGAGAGTGTTTTCAGACACTCTAGGTCACCAGGAGAATGTTTTGAGACACTCTAGGTCACCAGGAGAATGTTTTGAGACACTCTAGGTCACCAGGAGAATGTTTTGAGACACTCTAGGTCACCAGGAGAATGTTTTGAGACTCTCTAGGTCACCAGGAGAATGTTTTCAGACACTCTAGGTCACCAGGAGAATGTTTTGAGACTCTCTAGGTCACCAGGAGAATGTTTTGAGACACTCTAGGTCACCAGGAGAATGTTTTCAGACACTCTAGGTCACCAGGAGAATGTTTTGAGACACTCTAGGTCACCAGGAGAATGTTTTGAGACACTCTAGGTCACCAGGAGAATGTTTTGAGACACTCTAGGTCACCAGGAGAATGATTTGAGACACTCTAGGTCACCAGGAGAATGTTTTGAGACACTCTAGGTCACCAGGAGAATGTTTTGAGACACTCTAGGTCACCAGGAGAATGTTTTGAGACACTCTAGGTCACCAGGAGAATGTTTTGAGACTCTCTAGGTCACCAGGAGAATGTTTTGAGACACTCTAGGTCACCAGGAGAATGTTTTGAGACACTCTAGGTCACCAGGAGAATGTTTTGAGACACTCTAGGTCACCAGGAGAATGTTTTGAGACACTCTAGGTCACCAGGAGAATGTTTTCAGACACTCTAGGTCACCAGGAGAATGTTTTGAGACTCTCTAGGTCACCAGGAGAATGTTTTGAGACTCTCTAGGTCACCAGGAGAATGTTTTGAGACACTCTAGGTCACCAGGAGAATGTTTTGAGACACTCTAGGTCACCAGGAGAATGTTTTCAGACACTCTAGGTCACCAGGAGAATGTTTTCACACAATCTAGGTCACCAGGAGAATGTTTTCAGACACTCTAGGTCACCAGGAGAATGTTTTGAGACACTCTAGGTCACCAGGAGAATGTTTTGAGACACTCTAGGTCACCAGGAGAATGTTTTGAGACTCTCTAGGTCACCAGGAGAATGTTTTGAGACACTCTAGGTCACCAGGAGAATGTTTTGAGACACTCTAGGTCACCAGGAGAATGTTTTGAGACACTCTAGGTCACCAGGAGAATGTTTTGAGACACTCTAGGTCACCAGGAGAATGTTTTGAGACACTCTAGGTCACCAGGAGAATGTTTTCAGACACTCTAGGTCACCAGGAGAATGTTTTGAGACACTCTAGGTCACCAGGAGAATGTTTTGAGACACTCTAGGTCACCAGGAGAATGTTTTGAGACACTCTAGGTCACCAGGAGAATGTTTTGAGACACTCTAGGTCACCAGGAGAATGTTTTGAGACTCTCTAGGTCACCAGGAGAGTGTTTTCAGACACTCTAGGTCACCAGGAGAATGTTTTGAGACACTCTAGGTCACCAGGAGAATGTTTTGAGACACTCTAGTTCACCAGGAGAATGTTTTGAGACTCTCTAGGTCACAAGGAGAATGTTTTGAGACACTCTAGTTCACCAGGAGAATGTTTTGAGACACTCTAGGTCACCAGGAGAATGTTTTGAGACACTCTAGGTCACCAGGAGAATGTTTTGAGACACTCTAGGTCACCAGGAGAATGTTTTGAGACTCTATAGGTCACCAGGAGAATGTTTTGAGACACTATAGATCACCAGGAGAATGTTTTGAGACACTCTAGGTCACCAGGAGAATGTTTTGAGACACTCTAGGTCACCAGGAGAATGTTTTGAGACACTCTATGTCACCAGGAGAATGTTTTGAGACTTTCTAGGTCACCAGGAGAATGTTTTGAGACACTCTAGGTCACCAGGAGAATGTTTTGAGACTCTCTAGGTCACCAGGAGAATGTTTTCAGACACTCTAGGTCACCAGGACAATGTTTTGAGACTCTCTAGGTCACCAGGAGAATGTTTTGAGACTCTCTAGATCACCAGGAGAATGTTTTGAGACACTCAAGGTCACCAGGAGAATGTTTTCAGACACTCTAGGTCACCAGGAGAATGTTTTGAGACACTCTAGGTCACCAGGAGAATGTTTTGAGACACTCTAGGTCACCAGGAGAATGTTTTGAGACACTCTATGTCACCAGGAGAATGTTTTCAGACACTCTAGGTCACCAGTAGATTGTTTTCAGACACTCTAGGTCACCAGGAGAATGTTTTCAGACACTCTAAGTCACCAGGAGAATGTTTTCAGACACTCTAGGTCACCAAGAGAATGTTTTGAGACACTCTAGGTCACATGGAGAATGTTTTGAGAATCTCTAGATCACCAGGAGAGTGTTTTCAGACACTCTAGGTCACCAGGAGAATGTTTTCAGACACTCTAGGTCACCAGGCGAATGTTTTCAGACACTCTATGTCACCAGGAGAATGTTTTCAGACACTCTAGGTCACCAGGAGATTGTTTTCAGACAATCTAGGTCACCAGAAGAATGTTTTCAGACACTCTAGGTCACCAGGAGAATGTTTTCAGACACTCTAGGTCACCAGGAGAATGTTTTAAGACACTCTATGTCACCAGGAGAATGTATTGAGACACTCTAAGTCACCAGAAGAATGTTTTGAGACTCTCTAGGTCACCAGGAAAATGTTTTCAGACACTCTAGGTCACCCACCTCACTCCCATACACTACATCATCCCACCTCACTCCCATACACTACATCATCCCACCTCACTCCCATACACTACATCATCCCACCTCACTCCCATACACTACATCATCCCACCTCACTCCCATACACTACATCATCCCACATCACTCCCATACACTACATCATCCCACCTCACTCCCATACACTACATCATCCCACCTCACTCCCATACACTACATCATCCCACCTCACTCCCATACGCTACATCATCCCACCTCACTCCCATACACTACATCATCCCACCTCACTCCCATACACCACATCACCCCACCTCACTCCCATACACTACATCATCCCACGTCACTCCCATACACTACATCATCCCACCTCACTCCCATACACTACATCATCTCATCTTACTCCCATACACTACATCATTCCACCTCACTCTCATACACTACATCATCCCACCTCACTCCCATACACTACATCATCCCACCTCACTCCCATACACTACATCATCCCACCTCACTCCCATACACTACATCATCCTACCTCACTCCCATACACTACATCATCCCAACTCACTCCCATACACTACATCATCACACCTCACTCCCATACACTACATCATCCCACCTCACTCCCATACACTACATCATCCCACCTCACTCCCATACACTACATCATCCCACCTCACTCCCATACACTACATCACCCCACCTCACTCCCATACACTACATCATCCCACCTCACTCCCATACACTACATCATCCCACGTCACTCCCATACACTACATCATCCCACCACACTCCCATACACTACATCATCCCACCTCACTCCCATACACTACATCATCCCACCTCACTCCCATACACTACATCATCCCACCTCACTCTCATACACTACATCATCCCACCTCACTCTCATACACTACATCATCCCACCTCACTCCCATACACTACATCATCCCACCTCACTCCCATACACTACATCGTCCCACCTCACTCCCATAAACTACATCATCCCATCTTACTCCCATACACTACATCATTCCACCTCACTCTCATACACTACATCATCCCACCTCACTCCCATACACTACATCATCCCACCTCACTCCCATACACTACATCATCCCACCTCAATCCCATACACTACATCATCCCACCTCACTCCCATACACTACATTATCCCACCTCACTCCCATACACTACATTATCCCACCTCACTCCCATACACTACATCATCCCACCTCACTCCCATACACTACATCATCCCACCTCACTCCCATACACTACATCATCCCATCTTACTCCCATACACTACATCATTCCACCTCACTCCCATACACTACATCATCCCTCCTCAATCCCATGCACTACATCATCCCACCTCACTCCCATACACTACATCATCCCACCTCACTCCCATACACTACATCATCCCACATCACTCCCATACACTACATCATCCCACCTCACTCCCATACACTACATCATCCCACCA
Source organism: Cherax quadricarinatus (assembly GCF_038502225.1). Taxonomy (NCBI): domain Eukaryota; kingdom Metazoa; phylum Arthropoda; class Malacostraca; order Decapoda; family Parastacidae; genus Cherax; species Cherax quadricarinatus. Next base: position 15,259 of record NW_027196570.1, on the reverse strand, counting down.
CACTCCCATACACTACATCATCCCACCTCACTCCCATACACTACATCATCCCACCTCACTCATATACACTACAACATCCCATCTTACTCTCATACACTACATCATCCCACCTCACTCTCATACAATACATCATCCCACCTCACTCCCATACACTCCATCATCCCACCTCACTCACATACACTACATCATCCCACCTCACTCCCATACACTACATCATCCCACCTCACTCCCATACACCACATCATCCCACCTCACTCCCATACACCACATCATCCCACCTCCCATACACTACATCATCCCACCTCACTCCCATACACTACATCATCCCACCTCACTCCCATACACTACATCATCCCACATCACTCCCATACACTACATCATCCCACCTCACTCCCATACACTACATCATCCCACCACACTCCCATACACTACATCATCCCACCTCACTCCCATACACTACATCATCCCACCTCACTCCCATACACTACATCATCCCATCTTACTCCCATACACTACATCATTCCACCTCACTCTCATACACTACATCATCCCACCTCACTCCCATACACTACATCATCCCACCTCACTCCCATACACTACATCATCCCACCTCACTCCCATACACTACATCATCCCACCTCATTCCCATACACTACATCATCCCACCTCACTCCCATACACTACATCATCCCACCTCACTCCCATACACTACATCATCCCACCTCACTCCCATACACTACATCATCCCACCTCACTCCCATACACTACATCATCCCACCTCACTCCCATACACCACACCATCCAACCTCACTCCCATACACTTCATCATCCCACCTCACTCCCATACACTTCATCATCCCACCTCACTCCCATACACTACATCATCCCACCTCACTCCCATACACTAAACCATCCCACATCACTCCCATACACTACATCATTCCACCTCACTCCCATTCACTACATCATCCCTCCTCACTCCCATACACTACATCATCCCACCTCACTCCCATACACTACATCATCCCACCTCACTCCCATACACTACATTATCCCACCTCACTCCCATACACTACATCATCCCACCTCACTCCCATACTCTACATCATCACACATCACTCCCATACACTACATCATCCCACCTCACTCCCATACACTACATCATCCCACCACACTCCCATACACTACATCATCCCACCTCACTCCCATACACTACATCATCCCACCACACTCCCATACACTACATCATCCCACCTCACTCCCATACACTACATCATCCCACCTCACTCCCATACACTACATTATCCCACCTCACTCCCATACACTACATCATCCCACCTCACTCCCATACTCTACATCATCCCACCTCACTCCCATACACTACATCATCCCACCTCACTCCCATACACTACATCATCCCACCTCACTCCCATACACTACATCATCCCACCTCACTCCCATACACTACATCATCCATCCTCACTCCCATACACCACATCACCCAACCTCACTCCCATACACTACATCATCCCACCTCACTCTCATACTCTACATCATCCCACCTCACTCTCATACACTACATCATCCCACCTCACTCTCATACACTACATCATCCCACCTCACTCCCATACAATACATCATCCCACCTCACTCCCATACACTACATCATCCCACCTCACTCCCATACACTACATCATCCCACCTCACTCCCATACACTACATCATCCCACCTCACTCCCATACACTACATCATCCCACCTCACTCCCATACACTACATCATCCCACCTCAATCCCATACACTACATCATCCCACCTCACTCCCATACACTACATTATCCCACCTCACTCCCATACACTACATCATCCCACCTCACTCCCATACACTACATCATCCCACCTCACTCCCATACACTACATCATCCCACCTCACTCCCATACACTACATCATCCCATCTTACTCCCATACACTACATCATTCCACCTCACTCTCATACACTACATCATCCCTCCTCACTCCCATACACTACATCATCCCACCTCACTCCCATACACTACATCATCCCACCTCACTCCCATACACTACATTATCCCACCTCACTCCCATACACTACATCATCCCACCTCACTCCCATACACTACATCATCCCACATCACTCCCATACACTACATCATCCCACCTCACTCACATACACTACATCGTCCCACCTCACTCCCATAAACTACATCATCCCACCTCACTCCCATACACTACATCCCACCTCACTCCCATACACTACATCATCCCACCACACTCCCATACACCACATCATCCCACCACACTCCCATACACTACATCATCCCACCTCACTCCCATACACTACATCATCCCACCTCACTCCCATACACTACATCATCCCACCTCACTCATATACACTACATCATCCATCTTACTCTCATACACTACATCATCCCACCTCACTCTCATACAATACATCATCCCACCTTACTCCCATACACTACATCATCCCACCTCACTCCCATATACTACATCATCCCACCTCACTCCCATACACTACATCATCCCACCTCACTCCCATACACCACATCATCCCACCTCACTCCCATACACCACATCATCCCACCTCACTCCCATACACTACATCATCCCACCTCACTCCCATACACTACATCATCCCACCTCACTCCCATACACTACATCATCCCACCTCACTCCCATACACTACATCATCCCACCTCACTCCCATACACTACTTCCCACCTCACTCCCATACACTACATCATCCCACCACACTCCCATACACCACATCATCCCACCACACTCCCATACACTACATCATCCCACCTCACTCCCATACACTACATCATCCCACCTCACTCCCATACACTACATCATCCCACCTCACTCCCATACACTACATCATCCCACCTCACTCCCATACACTACATCATGCAACCTCACTCCCATACACTACATCATCCCACCTCACTCCCATACACTACATCCCACCTCACTCCCATACACTACATCATCCCACCACACTCCCATACACCACATCATCCCACCACACTCCCATACACCACATCATCCCACCACACTCCCATACACAACATCATCCCACCTCACTACCATACACCACATCGTCCCACCACACTCCCATACACTACATCATCCCACCTCACTCCCATACACCACATCATCCCACCACACTCCCATACACTACATCATCCCACCTCACTCCCATACACTACATCATCCCACCTCACTACCATACACCACATCATCCCACCACACTCCCATACACTACATCATCCCACCACACTCCCATACACCACATCATCCCACCACACTCCCATACACTACATCATCCCACCACACTCCCATACACCACATCATCCCACCACACTCCCATACACTACATCATCCCACCTCACTACCATACACAACATCATCCCACAAGCGAACATTCACAATCACGTATATTTAGTATTATTCTACAAATATTCTTTCCATTTCTATGTAACGAACTCCTCATACCATGAAATAAAACTATACACACTCATTACTATTAAATAAAATAGCTAAAACAGTTTTACTATACTCTGATGCTACAGTCGGCAGCATGTCTCGCATTACCCACCCTAACCCTACCTAACACAATGTACATTAACACATATCCTTATAGGCTTATCTCTCTTCAATAATATTCATTAAACTTCACTGAAATGCCAATAATACAGCCCATGCTGGGTACATGATGAAAACTCTTTCTTACCTACTGCTAGATACACTTTATGTATGGTAAAAATCACACACGTTACATTATCTCATTATTAGCAGTACATTTGGTACAGGACGTAGTTATCACGTCAGAATGTCCTTTGCTTCGGAACAACCATCAGTCCTAATAATACATTATACATATCCCAAATTTAACATATCCATTACATACAACAGTAAATCCAGCCTGTGTATGACCGTAGACTTTTCACATACGTTTTTTTCCATACGAACCACAACAAACTTACTTAAATCACTCACTACAACTACATTGCACATTCCCACCACATCAAAGAACTCCTCATATGTTCCCAAATTCTGAGACAAGCCCATTGTAACCCCTGAATTCCTAAAACAACCCCCCCTTTTTTTCTCACAACGCCAACAAACCTCTGACATTCATGCTGCGATACACTTCAGGAAAAGCCCTTTCCCATCTACTTCCGTATATCCCCCAATTACGACTTAAACACTATTCATCAGTTCTCACCAAAGTAATAAAAAAAGCCGAACAACTATACTACTCCAGTAGATTCACAGACACTAGAGGAGATATAAAAATGACCTGGAAAACACTCTCTCAGATTCTAGGGACCCACAAACTGAAAAAAAAACAAGAATATTGTCCTAACTAAACCTAATGAAACACCACTACATCCCACTGACACAGCTAACAAGATAAACGACTTCTTCTCAACCATAGGATCTAATCTCGCCAATAAAATCCCACATACTAATGCCCATGCCGGGGACTACCTAGATGGGAATTTCCCAAATTCCTTCTATCTTGCACCAACTGAGCCCTCGGAAGTCACCGAGATTATAAAGTCACTTAAAAACAACTCAGGGAATCTGTCTAATGTCCCACCATTACTGTACAAGCGAGCGGCCCATATCCTTTCGCATGCTATTTCATTACTTTTTAACAAGTCACTAGAAACTAGCACCTTCCCGAAACTACTCAAGATGGCAAGGGTTACACCAATACATAAAAGTGGTGACCCTACAGACTTAAACAACTATAGGCCAATATCAAACTTACCATAGCTATCCAAAATCTTTGAGAAACTCGTGCACAGGAGACTATATTCATTTATAACAGCACAAAACATACTCAACCCCTTCCAATTTGGATTTAGGAAAAATAAAAGCACTTATGATGCAATCATAAAAATGCTAGATCTGCTTTACACAGCATTGGAAAATAAGGAATATCCACTAGGAATTTTTATTGACCTAAGAAAAGCTCTTGACACAGTAGACCACGACATCCTACTCCACAAACTTGACCATTATGGTATAAGAGGCCATGCGCTTGCTTATTTCAAATCTTACCTTACTAATAGGTATCAGTATGTTACCATTAAAGACACAGCATCAACAACACGGCCACTTGATACTGGAGTTCCGCAGGGAAGTGTCCTTGGTTCCCTGCTCTTCCTCATATACATCAATGATCTTCCAAACGTATCCCAACACCTAAAACCCATTCTCTTTGCTGACGACAAGACTTATGTCATCTCTCACCCTAATCTTGCCACCCTCAACACCATTGTTAATGAGGAGCTGATCAAAATATCGACTTGGATGACAGCCAATAAACTTACGCTTAACACTGACAAAACCTACTATATTATGTTTGGTAGCAGAGCAGGAGATGCACAAATTAACATTAAGATCGACAACACTCTAATTACCAGACATAATGAGGGCAAATTCCTAGGCCTATACCTTGACAACAACCTGAATTTCAGCACCCATATCCAACACATAACCAAAAAAGTATCCAAAACAGTTGGGATCCTCTCCAAGATATGACACTACGTGCCGCAAAATGCCCTTCTCACACTATACCACTCACTTATTTATCCATACCTCACCTATGCTATTTGTGCTTGGGGATCAACTGCAGCAACACACCTAAAGCCAATAATAACCCAACAAAAAGCTGCAGTAAGAATAATCACTAAATCCCATCCCTGGCAACACCCCCCCCCACTCTTCATAGATCTAAACTTACTCCCTGTTCAGTACATCCACACTTACTACTGTGCAATCTACATCTACAGGACCTTAAACTCCAATATCAACCTTGACCTAAAACGCTTTCTTGATAGTTGTGACAGAACCCACAGGCATAACACCAGACACAAACATCTCTACGACATTCCCCATGTCCGACTAAACCTTTACAAAAATTCAATGTATGTCAAAGGCCCTAAAATCTGGAACACCCTACCTGAGAACTCTAGAACTGCAGACACATTCATCACCTTCAAAACTACCATTAGAAAACATCTTATCTCCCTGATAAACCCCATCAACTAACTACATGAATACCACCTGGTGGTTCACACTTACACTCACTCACCCATTTGACCATAAACAGAAATATTAATCTTAGTCTTAAAATAATGAATCCTATGATACTCCAATACTGAAACTATGTACTGTGCCAAAACAAAAGCATTCACATTGCTAAACTCACAAACTAGTATTTAGTCACTTAGCCATAATACCAACTTACCTCATAATTTGTAATATTTTAAAATAAAGAATTAAACGAAGTCTGCCCGAAATGCCTAGCCATGCTAGGCGTTCTAGTGGTACACTCTGTAATCATTATTTAACTACATGTAAACCACACAACAACCAAATTCTGTAAATTCAACATTGCAATCTTTATAGAGAATAAACTTTGAATTGAAAGTGTTTTGTACATTGTCGCCGCCAAGACCTTCTTTCGCACCACCCAGTCCCCATTACCCCTCATGGCCCATGATAGAAAAACAAAATCCGCTATTATGTACACCAACGCACGCTGCACAGACTCTTCCACACCTCCCACATCTAAACTCAACGCCCTTAATACCGATATCCCTCCCCCCCACCCTCCTCAAAACCCCACCCATCCACTCCCTTATACACTCCAAATTTTGCAAAAATATACTACATGAAAAGCTGTCTCCCTATCCCCACACACCCGACACACGCCCACCACCATCAACTCTCATTTCCTAAGCACTACACCAGATGGCAGTATGCCATGAAAGAAACGAAACATTACTTTAACACTCTTGGTCTGATGCGCACCAACCACAACCTAGCCCAAATGTCCCCCCATGCATACATTGGGTATATACCCTCAACATTCACAATCACCCTCACCCCTACAACACGCTCCAGAACACCCACCCGTATCCTAGACGGATCCCCAGCGTACAATAAAGCTCTCGGCACATCCTCACACTCTCTCATCTCTGATCCTACCCACCACCTTCGTGCCTCCTCATATAATGCTTGCACACCTTCCCCACACGACCTTCCACTCGGAGAAACCCCCTCTTCAAATATATACACTTAACCCTTAATCTTATATCTATTAAACCCAATCCACCTTTATCGACCGGTAGCATAACAACACTCCTACCCAACCAGTCACACCCGGAACCCCATATATAACGAAAAACCTCCTTTAGCAGCCTTGTTATGTCCGGTCCTGCCAATGGATATACGGCTGCCACATGCCAAACCATACTGTATAACAAAACATTCACCACTATTACACGTTGATGTATCGTCAAATGCATTGGTCGCAAAACATTTATCCTACCCACCACCCTATCCACTACAAGCCCGGAATTAAACATCTGTGCCTCCCTGGCATTCCCCATATAAACTATCCCACACACCTTTAGTCTATCCACCACACGCCAATGCACAGCTTTTTCCCAACTTGCCCTCCATACCCAATTCACTAAGACCAATAATTTCGACTTCTCCACATTCACTCTTAAACCCATAACCCCTTCAAAACCACCAATCACATCCTCCAACTCATTTAAACTTTCCTCCCTTCTCACTAGAATCGTTGTATCATCCACATACCCTATTATTTCCATCCCTCCATTCTCCACACCACGATCCACCCCAAAACATCTCCCCACTGCCCTATAAAAAGGGTCCTGTATACAAGCAAACAACAGTTGAGACAGAGGACAACCCTGTCTTATGACTCTACCCACTGAAACCCACTCTCCCAGTTTCCCATTCACCTGCACACGTACACCTACCCTATTGTAAAAAGTCTCAATCCAACGCACCATCTCTTCCCCAAAACCCTGCCTCCGTAAGACATACCACAGTGCCTCTTGTTCCACACAATCATACGCTGCCTGCCAATCCAGTGCTAAGACACCTCCTCCCTTTATTCTCCCCCTCCATGCCCCTCATACATCGTCCTCCCAGGCACCCCATACTGACCTCTCGCAACCACTCTATCACGCACTTCAGCTTGTTCCCCAAGATTTTTGCAAATATCTTATAATCAGCACATAACAACAACAACGCCCTGTAGTTCTGCACTGTAGTAGGGCCTTCCCCTTTTGAAATCAATACTACTACTGCAGTACTCTGCAACTCACCCATCCTCCCCTCAACTTTCATCTTATTCATCAGGTTCACTAAAAAATCCTTCAACACACTCCAATGCTTCACATAGAATTCACAGAGTAACCCATCAATACCTAGTGCTTTACCTCTCGCCATATCCTCCACAGCTCTCCATACCTCCCCCTCTTCAATATCCCCACCCAATGCCATACGATCACTGCCACTCAGCACACAAGGTACATTCGCTCCCAATCTCCCTAAATCCTCACCGTTCACTCCTACACTCAGCAAATATCTTCCACACCACCTATCCACAAAACCACTCATTCCTTTAGTAGTTCACAACACCTGACCCCTCTTGTACCCACCTAAGTTCTCATGTACTACCAACTTATCAATCTCCATTGCCAACCTGTGCCTCTGCTGACCCCTTAACACACAGGCCGACGGCCTGTCACCCCAAATCGCCTCCTCCAACCCACCCTGCACCCTTGCCTCATCAAATCTCTCACTGTGCATGCCTCTTATCTGCCCCTTTAATGCTTCAATTTTCTCCATGGGATACACACCAGCCACAGCACCCCTCTCTTAACAACTTTGCAACTGCCCCTCTAAATACTGTTGAAGCCCATATGTCATCCATGCCTCATTCTTTCCCCTTCACACATAATATTGCCTTATCCTCCTCGTTGCAACCCCATCCCACGACCCCAATAAATCACCTGCACCCCTACCCTCACCCCATAAGTCCTCCCACAAACTTTCAAAATCCTCTCCCTCCACCCCCTCACCCAGAAGTCGTACATTCAACTTCCAGTACCCAAAATATCTCTTAGGCAAACCGTTCCAAATTAAATCAGCATAAACCGCCCTGTGATCCGAATAAACAACACTTACTGTCTGCACCCTTATCACCCTCACACCCCTTGTCACATACAACCAATCTAGCCGTGCAGCATAACCCTTTCTATGAAATGTGTGCTCTTCTTCGCAATCCCCACTACCAACTCTATCCCCCAATCCCACACCTCTCAATAGATCCCCTAAACCTGCCAAAAAACACCCTATCCCCTTCGGTTCCACATCCTTCCTATGCACCAAACAGTTCCAATCGCCACCAGCTATTGTCACTGATGGTAATGGCCGCAAATAATATACCAATACATCATTCACAAATTCATTCTTTACCCTCACATCATTCTCATCCCGCAAATACACACAAACTACTGCCATCCTCTCACCTCTCCACCACCCATCTATTCGTAGCACACGACCCCCCCTCCTTCACTTCTAAGAACAACAAACGGGCTCGTCTCTCAGATCAGGATTCCCACTCCTCCCTTCAATCGCTCGGAATGCATCACACTTTGTACCCATCCACTTCCAATTCCTGTCCTAGCTTGAAATTATGTTCCTGCACAAAAACAATGTCGATAGCATAACACCTTAAAAATCCGTTTACCCACAGACGCTTCTCACTCGAACACAATCCCCGGCCTCTGTGTCGGGGTCAAAACATCATCCGAGTCGGATTGTGTCACCGCCCTCTTACGGTTGACATACTCTGCTTCCATCTCCAACTCACTGGATGCCTCCCGGTGAATCTCAGCATTCACCTCAATCACTTTCACCACTCCTAGCGAAACATCTGCCATATTCGCCCATCTGCCAAGTTGCTCGTCCTCACTCTGCACAGGACTCCTCACCAACCTCACATCGTCCACAGAAACTTTCTTCTCGAAGGACTTTGCCTTCACTTTCACCAGAAGGTCTGCCTCAGATCCCACTAACTGTGACAGAGATGGGTTGGTACCCACCAGTGGCAGCTCACGCTCCTCTTCCTCACTCCAGGAAGTGTCACATCCACGTACAGATGACTCATCAGCATGACCCACCTCCGGTTCTGACTCACCATCTCACTACCTGGTTTCTGTCTCCGCTGCCATCTCCCACACTGGGCCGCCATATGGTCGTATGCACCGCATAACCTACACGTCTTCTGCTGCCCAGCATAGTACACCATTACCTGCGTCCTAAATGTGTCCACTATGACGTAAGATGGGATGGAATGCCTCAACGTCATCTTGAGCATGAACGTACCTTCCGGCAAGCCGGCGTACTCTCCATCCGTTCATTTACCAGCCATCGCCAGGTGTACAGTTCCATACTGTTCAAATACATTCCTCAGGTCAGTCTCGTCCGTCTCAAATGGCACATTTCAGACTTTCACCCACGTATAGTGCCGAGACGCATTGATGAGGCAAACACGTATCGCCGAGTTAACATCCACACTCCCGTACTGGTACTTGTCGACCAGCCGTTCATACACTCCAGCTGATCTCAACTTGACGAAAATACGATAGGCCCCGTTGAGCGCCACACCATACAGGTCTTGATCCACAACACCATAGGTGTCACAGATAATCTGCGGTAAAAGCACTTGCTCAGACTGAGGCGTTATTACACCACACACCAATTCAATGCACACTGTGTGCACACGCCTCCGCACAGGCTGCGCCATGTTGTGAGAACTTGAGTCTCCACCAATGGCCAGAAGAGTGCAGGAGTTACACGTCTGCACTCCGCTCAGGCCAAGCGGCAAAATGGTGAGTACAATTAGGTGAGTACAATTAGGTGACTACAATTAGGTGAGTACAATTTGGTGAGTACAATTTGGTGAATACAGTTAGGTGAGTACAATTAAGTGAATGCATACACACATACTCACTTGTATTATGTTCTTAAATGCTGACACTGTACTGGATGGCACTTAGAATCCATAAAGACATATGTGCCTTCATTACAATAATACTGTATATGAGAGAAGTGTAGCAACTTATATCTACATTATATTAAATTTTAATTTCTTTAGTTAGTAGTCTACCAGTTATAATCCTGAAGCACTATTGAATCTTATTAAATTCTAATGGATAATTGGACCAGGATACTGACTACTTGTTACAAATTCCCAGTAACAGGCTGGATGCTAGAAGGGCAGTCCTTTCTAGTATTCATGGAGATATTAATAATTTATATATCGCGTGTTTTGTAACAATGGTGTATCACTATAGTAGTGTTGGTAACAGTATGGTGTATCACTACAGTGGTGATGGTGACAGTATGGTGTATCACTACAGTTTACCTGGAGTTTACCTGGAGAGAGTTCCGGGGGTCAACGCCCCCGCGGCCCGGTCTGTGACCAGGCCTCCTGGTGGATCAGAGCCTGATCAACCAGGATGTTACTGTTGGCTGCACGCAAACCAACGTACGAGCCACAGCCCTGCTGGTCAGGAACCGACTTTAGGTGCTTGTCCAGTGCCAGCTTGAAGACTGCCAGGGGTCTGTTGGTAATCCCCCTTATGTATGCTGGGAGGCAGTTGAACAGTCTCGGGCCCCTGACATTTATTGTATGGTCTCTTAACGTGCTAGTGACACCCCTGCTTTTCATTGGGGGGATGGTGCATCGTCTGCCAAGTCTTTTGCTTTCGTAGTGAGTGATTTTCGTGTGCAAGTTCGGTACTAGTCCCTCTAGGATTTTCCAGGTGTATATAATCATGTATCTCTCCCGCCTGCGTTCCAGGGAATACAGGTTCAGGAACATCAAGCGCTCCCAGTAATTGAGGTGTTTTATCTCCGTTATGCGCGCCGTGAAGGTTATCTGTACATTTTCTAGGTCGGCAATTTCACCTGCCTTGAAAGGTGCTGTTAGAGTGCAGCAATATTCCAGCCTAGATAGAACAAGTGACCTGAAGAGTGTCATCATGGGCTTGGCATCCCTAGTTTTGAAGGTTCTCATTATCCATCCTGTCATTTTTCTAGCAGATGCGATTGATACAATGTTATGGTCCTTGAAGGTGAGATCCTCCGACATGACAGTGGTGATGGGGGCAGTATGGTATATCACTACAGTGGTGATGGGGGCAGTATGGTGTATCACTACAGTGGTGATGAGGACAGTATGGTGTATCACTACAGTGGTGATGGGGACAGTATGGTGTATCACTACAGTGGTGATGGAGACAGTATGGTGTATCACTACAGTGGTGATGGGGACAGTATGGTGTATCACTACAGTGGTGATGACAATATAGTGTATCACTACAGGGGTTATGTTCATGGTATTGGTGTGATGATGAACATTGTGGTGATGGTGATAGTACAGTGTATCACTGCAGTAGTGACGTTCATGGTGTTGGTGTGATGATAAACATGATTGTGAGGATAACAGTTTAGTGTATCACTACAGGTGTGAGAGTGTCAGCAGCAGTAGTGTCAGCAGCAGCGTTGAAGTCACTACCTAGCACTCAGCAGGGGGTGGCTCTAGAGCTGACAGATGTGAGTGATGATATAGTGAATCATACCTGTGAGGTGGCCCAGGAGCTACAACCACCAAGAGGGTGAGTCCTCTGTTGTTCTTGTGTTGTGACTTAAGCAGCCCACTGTTGTTCTTGCATTGTGCATGAGGTGGGCCATGAGCTACAGCCACTAGTAGGGTGAGTCCTTCACTGTTGTTCTTGTGCTGTGCGTCAGGTGGCCCAGGAGCTACAACCACCAGGAAGGTGAGTACTTGACTGTTGCTCTTGTTACGTTCATTGGTGGTATTAATGAGACCTCTTATTGATAGTGGTGATTGTGGTAGTGATGGTGGTAGTGATAATGGTGGTGGTGGTGTTGGAATGACCGGTGATGGTTCTCATGGTGGTTAGAACACTGTTGGTGGATGTGATGGCCGCAGTGATAGTGCTCCTACAGCAGTGATGGTACTTATGGTAGTTGGAACATCGATGGTGGTTGTGGTGGTTGCATAACTTATGATGGTTGTGGTGCTTGTTGAAGGGATGGTTGCAGTGGCTGCAGCAGGGATAGTTGGTGTGGTGGCTACAGCAATGATAGTGGATGTGAAGATTTCAGCAGTGATAGTGGATGTGGTGGTTGCAGCAGTGATGATGGTTGTAGTCACGGAAGTGTTACGGTGGTTGTGTTGGTTCCAGCAGTGACAGGTTGCAGCAGTTATGGTGGTTGCAGCAGTGATATTGGTTGTGGTGTTTAGAACAGTGATGGTTGTGGTGAATGCAATGGTGATAGTGGGTGTAGTGGCTGCACCAGTGGTGGTAGTTGTAGTGACTGACGTAGTGGTGGTGGTTGTGGTGGCTGCAGCAGTGTTGGTGGTTGTGGTGGTTCCAGTAGTGATAGTGATTGTGGTGCCTGCAGCAGTGATGGTGGTTGTGGTGCTTCCAGCAGTGATAGTGATTGTGATACCTGCAGCAGTGATGGTGATTGTGGTGGTTCCAGGAGTGATAGTGATTGTGGTGTCTGCAGCAGTGATGGTGGTTGTGGTGGTTGCATCAGTGATGGTGGTAGCGTTGTAGATCATCAACAGTCAACTACAATTGTGTCATCAACAACAGGTACTTCGGGATCTTGTGTGAGAGGAGCACAGTAACAGTGGTGGGCATCCAAGACATGATCCATCAGCTGCGTCACCACAGTGTTAAGGTGGAGGCTGGGTTAACAGTAGAGACCAGCGCCAGCATCACACAACAGCAGAGGCACCAGCTGGTCACCCTGGCTAAGACAACACTCAACTGTTGCCTAGAAATGTGAGTGTGTTATTTGTGTTATTATCCTCATTATGGTTCCAGCTACATTCATGATAGCTACCATCGTGGTAAGTACCTTCATGGTAGCTGCTATATTCATGATAGCTACCATCATTGTAACTGTCTTCACAGTAGATGTTATATTCATGATAGCTACCATCATTGTAACTGTCTTCACAGTAGATGTTATATTCATGATAGCTACCATCATTGTAACTGTCTTCACAGTAGATGCTATATTCATGATAGCTACCATCATTGTAACTGTCTTCACAGTAGATGCTATATTCATGATAGCTACCATCATTGTAACTGTCTTCACAGTAGATGCTATATTCATGATAGCTACCATCATTGTAACTCTCTTCACAGTAGATGCTGTATTCATGATAGCTACCATCATTGTAACTGTCTTCACAGTAGATGCTGTATTCATGATAGCTACCATCATTGCAACTGTCTTCACAGTAGATGCTGTATTCATGATAGCTACCATCATTGTAACTGTCTTCACAGTAGATGCTGTATTCATGATAGCTACCATCATTGTAACTGTCTTCACAGTAGATGCTATATTCATGATAGCTACCATCATTGTAACTGTCTTCACAGTAGATGCTGTATTCATGATAGCTACCATCATTGTAACTGTCTTCACAGTAGATGCTATATTCATGATAGCTACCATCATTGTAACTGTCTTCACAGTAGATGCTGTATTCATGATAGCTACCATCATTGTAACGGTCTTCACAGTAGATGCTATATTCATGATAGCTACCATCATTGTAACTGTCTTCACAGTAGATCCTGTATTCATGATAGCTACCATCATTGTAACTGTCTTCACAGTAGATGCTATATTCATGATAGCTACCATCATTGTAACTGTCTTCACAGTAGATGCTATATTCATGATAGCTACCATCATTGTAACTGTCTTCACAGTAGATGCTATATTCATGATAGCTACCATCATTGTAACTGTCAATAAATTTAGCATATACATTTAGTTCAAAATCATGGAAATGTCACATTAATAAAAAAGTTTAATTATTCTTCCTGTAATTAAGTCTTCAATAACATTTACGTCTTTGTCTTAACAAGATTGTAAACTCAAAATACAAAAGGTACAAGATTTAACAGGACCTTTGAATCTGGCCATAAAGTATCTCTATGGATTACTGAACTGACCAAGAATATAAATATCAAAAGAGTCTTTCAAAGCAATGAGGAACAAAGTGAGTCAGCTCTTGAGTCCAATTCTCAAAACCATTCAACTGTACACCGTAAGAGCCAATATACGATCAGTTGTCAGGGCTAGAGCAGGGAGCAGACTGACTACTTGCCAGTCTGTTGACGCGTCGTCGGGTTGGATCACCTGACCCAACGTCAGTCAGCCGGACATAAACAATTGAACAATTCACCGGATCGTTCCGAGACTTAAACTCTACTCTATATACACAGGAAATCCTACCTAACAATAAT